>NW_027096633.1:0-60000 GCF_019320115.1 Miscanthus floridulus | reverse complement strand
GAAGAAGGTATTAAATTACCAACTGTTGAAAATTGCCCTGAGTGCAACGGTTATTATGGGGTCAATCAGTCAGAAAGGAGGTTTCAACCTGGCAGTCAAGGTTTATTTATCAATGAGCCGATCAGAGGCAGAGCATCAGTGCATGATCGGCTGGGGGGCAGACTTAGTGTACATGAGAGGCTTGGTAAACGCGCTGGATATTTTCCAAGGAATCAAGAGGAGCTTGAGGAAATGGCAAACACAAGAGTTTCCAATGAAGAAATATTCTACAGGGACCCTAATATACGCCGTGTGGAATCAACTGAGACCCGTTATCAGCCGGTGTGGAAAACTAAGTTTCCTCGATGGTGCCCAGAGGGTCTGACAAAGACACAGAGAAGGAGGATGCAACATGAGCATCAGGAGGATTTATACCGAGAGGAAAATTTCTCCAATGAGAGGTCCAGTCATCAGCAGTGGTAGGTAAAACACAAAAATAAGGGTCTATCGGCAGATGTTAATATGGTATTCATGTTGCCGATGGAGTTTCTGGCACTATCTGATAGTGAGGAGGAAGTTGTTCTCTCTGATCAAGTAGCTCAGTTGACACTAGATCCAATGATGGCTGTTTTTGAGAAACCTACCGATGACGAGAGACAACATCTTAAGGCTTTGTTTGTGAAAGACAGAGTTGATGGGTAGCCTGTATCTAAGATACTTATCGACGGAGGGGCTACGATTAATATTATGCCTTATGTGATGCATCAGAAACTTGGTAAGGGAGATCAAGACTTGACCAAAACCGATATGATGCTGAAGGATTTTGAAGGCAATGTGTCACCGGCTAAAGGGGCAGTATGCGTTGAATTGACCATCGACAGCAAAACCTTGCCGACGACGTTCTTTGTTATTAATGGCAAGGGTGCATATAATCTGCTTCTAGGGAGGGATTGGATTCATGCTAATTGTTGTGTTCCTTCCACAATGCATCAATGCCTCGTACAGTGGATTGGGGATAAGATTGAGGTTGTTCCTGGTGATTCTTCTTATATCATCGCATCGGCAGAATTAGATACTTATGAGCGAACTAAATGCATATCAGGAGAAGTTTAGGAAAAAGAATTCCTTAGAGTGGCTGATTATGAAATTCTACCGATCCAAGCAGTCGGTTCTGAAGAAGAGTTTAATGGATAGGTTTGCCGATGATGGAAAGTTAGGTCAAGGGTTCACATCGGTAGATGATTTAGTAGAAGTAGATATTGGTGATGGCGATAGACCAAGACCTACTTTTATTAGTGCTAAGTTAGATTCCAAGTGTAAGCAGCAAATGACTGATTTGTTAAAAGAGTATAAAGATTATTTTGCTTGGGATTATACTGAGATGCCTGGATTAGACCGATCGATAGTTGAACATCGGTTACCTATTAAATCTGGATTTTGGCCACATCAGCAGCCAGCGCGTCGATGCAACCCTAATATACTTCCTGACATTAAGACCGAAATAACTAAATTAATTGAGGCAAAGTTTATTCGGCAGTGTCGATATGTAGAGTGGATCTCTAATGTGGTTCCTGTTTATAAGAAAAATGGAAAACTTCATGTTTGTATTGATTTCAGGAATCTCAACAAAGCCACACCGATGGATGGCTATCCAATGCCGATTGCTGATTTGTTGATTGATGCTGCAGCCAGACATCAAATTATCAGCTTCATGGATGGTAATGCAGGTTACAATTAAATATTCATGGCTGAAGAAGATATTCCCAAGACTGCTTTTAGATGTCCAGGTCATGTAGGGCTGTTTGAGTGGATAGTCATGACGTTTGGTTTGAAAAATGCCGGTGCTACTTATCAAAGAGCTATGAACTTTATTTTTCATGAATACATCGGCACATTAGTGGAGATCTACATTGATGATGTAGTGATTAAGTCTGGAGATATCACAAAACATCTAGCCGATCTACGAAAGATATTGGAGTGTACAAGGAAGCATGGATTGAAGATGAATCCTAGTAAATGTGCGTTTGGTGTATCGGCAAGTCAGTTCTTGGGTTTTATGGTGCATCAGCGGGGCATCGAAATCAGTAGAAAGTCTATTGATGCAATTAACAAGGTGGTTGCTCCTGCCAATAAAACTGAATTACAATCTTTGATTGATAAGATTAATTTCATCAGAAAATTCATATCTAATCTGTCGGGTAAGATCAATGCTTTTAGTCCATTACTTAAATTGAAAGCCGATCAGGAATTTGTATGGGGAGCTGAGCAGCAGTTAGCCCTAGATGAAATTAAGAAATATTTAACAAATCCTCCGGTGCTAGTTCCACCTCAACACGGGAAACCTTTCAGGTTCTATTTGTCAACTGATGATACCGTTATCGGTTCAGCTCTTATTCAAGAATTTGAAAGAAAAGAACGTGTTATTTATTATTTGAGCAGAAGATTAGTGGATGCTGAAACAAGGTATTCGGCCATCGAAAAATTATGTCTATGCTTATACTTTTCTTGTGTCAAATTAAGACATTATTTGTTATTTGCCGAATGTATGGTCATATGCAAAGACGACGTAGTCAAGTATATGATGTCGATGCCGATATTAAGTGGTAGAATCGGCAAGTGGATTTTAGCATTATCAGAATTTGAACTACGTTACGAATCGACTAAGGCAGTTAAGGGGCAGGTTATGGCTGATTTTGTCACTCAGCATTGTAATGCAGTGGATTCTCTAGAGGTTGCTCCTTGGACACTTTTCTTCGATAGGTCCACATGTGGTGAAGGAGCAGGTATCGGCATTGTGTTGATTTCACCTCAAGGAAGGAAGTATGAGTTTTCATCGCCGATTGTTGCTACATCGACAAACAATCAGGCTGAATACCAAGCCTTGATAAAAGGGTTAGAATTGCTGAAGGAGATACGTGCCGATGCTGTTGAAATCTTTGGTGATTCTATGCTAGTTATAAATCAATTGGCTGGGATTTATGAATGCCGAAGTGAAGTTTTAATTTCGTATTATGAAAGATGTTTGCAATTGTTGAAAGGGTTTAGAGATTTTCGTCTTGAGCACATTTCTCGACTGCATAATAAGGAGGCTAATCGACTAGCTCAGCATGCTTCAGGGTATCAGCCTATTCAGGAAGTGCTAACATCGGCAGTTGATACCGATGACTGGAGGAAGGAGATTGTCGATTATTTAAAGGATCCATATAAAAAGGTTGAAAGACGTATAAGGTTCCAAGCTACCAAGTATGTGCTCCTCGATGATGAATTATATTATCGAACTATAGATGGAGTTTTACTTAGATGTGTTAGCAGTAATGAATCGAAAAGCTTGATGGGTGAAATTCATGAAGGAGTGTGTGGGGCGCATCAATCGGCTTTCAAGATGAAGTGGATGATCAGAAGAAATGGATACTATTGGCCGACTATTCTTGAAGATTGTTTTAAATATTTTAAAGGGTGTCAGGGGTGTCAAAAGTTTGGTAATATTCAAAGAGCGCCTGCATCGGCTATGAACCCTATAATCAAGCCTTGGCCGTTCCGGGGATGGGCTATCGATCTCATCGGTTAGATTTATCCGCCATCGAGCAAAGGACATAAATTTATTCTGGTTGCTACCGATTATTTCACAAAATGGGTTGAGGCAATTCCTTTAAAAAAGGTGACATCGGCTAATATGATCGATTTTGTGAAGGAGCATATTGTTTACCGATTTGGTATTCCTCAGACTATCACTACCGATCAGGGTACTATGTTTACATCGGAAGAATTTGATAAGTTTGCTCTAGGTATGGGAATTAAGGTTTTAAATTCTTCTCCATATTATGCTCAAGCTAATGGTCAAGCTGAGGCTTCTAACAAAGGGATCATCAAACTCATTAAGCGCAAAATTGAAGAAAATCCTAGGAGGTGGCATACAGTATTAAATGAAGCCTTGTGGTCATATCGGATGTCATATCATGGTGCAACCAAAGTAACGCCTTATCAGTTAGTATATGGACACGATGCAGTATTGCCTTGGGAAATTAAAATTGGCTCTAGGCGAATACGTTCTCAAAATCAGCTGACAGCCGATGATTATGATACTCTTATGAAGGATGAGTTGGAAGATGTGGCGGATCATCGGTTAAGGGCTTTAGTTAGCATCGAAGAAAATAAGAAAAGAGTAGCCAGATGGTATGACAAGAAGGTGAAGGTAAAGGAGTTTGCCGATGGAGATCTGGTTTGGAAATTGATTTTACCGATTGGGACTAAAAGTTCAAAGTTTGGAAAGTGGTCTCCTAGT
Organism: Miscanthus floridulus; assembly: GCF_019320115.1. Taxonomy (NCBI): domain Eukaryota; kingdom Viridiplantae; phylum Streptophyta; class Magnoliopsida; order Poales; family Poaceae; genus Miscanthus; species Miscanthus floridulus. Next base: position 55,739 of record NW_027096633.1, on the reverse strand, counting down.
TGGGAAGGTCCATATCGGATAAATCAGTCTGTTCCTGGTAACGCATATATTCTAGAAACCCTCGAAGGGGTTGTGTTTCCCAGAGCATTAAATAGAAAATATTTAAAGAAATATTACCCTAGTATCTGGATGGATGCATAAAAGTATAATTGCCGATAACAGTCCTATCGGCTAGAATTATGCAAGGGTGTCAATGTCTCATAAAGTGCCGATGCAATAAACAAGATTTACAAGTTTAACAAGGATTGAATAGCTAATATCGCACGCAGGCGAATCTGGTCGGCTTCCTCCATTTCTTTGATGTCTTCATCGGCAGCACCTTCCACAGGCTTGAGTTTTTTCTTCGTGGCCAAAGCTTTGCGAGCCTAGATGTCTCTTTCTTGCTGAAGGGCCTTGATGGCATTGGGTAGCTGGCTTTCTTCTTGTTGAGCATGAGTTAAGGCTGTCTCAACTTCTTTTAATTCAGCCAATAGAGCCATCTTCTTTGCCGATAAATCTAAGATTTTCTGCTTAAGTTCAGTGCCCGAAGTCTGCAAATTGCCGATGCCCTTGTGCTTCTCATCGGCAATTTGTTTCAGTTGTAACATCTCTTCTTTGAGTTGAGCTTGAGCTGCTCTATCGGCAATGCGTTGAGCAGCCCGTTGATATTGCAGTTGGCGGCTTTCTAAATGGACTACTGGGAAGAGTACTTCTTCAACATCGGCAGGGACCTGGCCACGGATTGTTTTGAAAACTGCCTTTGCGGGGTCCGAGTCATCTACCAGTTGGGCGGTATCCTGCTATAGCAAGTTCAGGAGAGCTTCCAACTTAGACTTAATTTCTGCCGATATTGTTCCCAGTGCAAGGGAAGAACTTGTTTCCTCTCCATCATCGTCAAAAACGTCAATGACGAAGGAAAATAGGCTGTTTGGGGAGTCTTGTTCCTGAGGAAAGGAAAAAGAGGTCAGTTAAGGATAAGTATGAATATTATAAATCGACTACGTCAATCGGCTTACCTGTTTTAAGGCAATTTCCTGTGCTTGGCTGGAGGAAGCGGCCTAGAGTATGCCATGTGGAGGATCGGTTGAGATTGCCGATGGGATATCCTCTATGGCCTCATCGGTGGTTGGCTCTTGGGGTATGATGACCGATGGTATGTCCCGTACAGGAGGATTAACTGTTTGCTCAGTTGCGACGACTGATTCTGGCCAGATTGCAGACATTGGGGCAGATGTGGGGATCGGCATGGACTTCTGTCGTTTTGGCTGTGCCTCGACATCTGTTAAGGCTTTGCGTTTTGCTTGGGCCTCAGCAACGGTTGGCTGGGAGGCATCGGCACTTGTTGGTTGTGGAGCTTGGACATCTGGTACGCTTGCCGATGTACCCATTTGTTGCTGCAAAACAAGTGTAAGGTATAATATTTAACAGATGAAATGTAAAATCAAAGGAATACCTCTGAAGGTTTATCAGAAGTAGTGGTGCTTGATGTCGGAGGAGTTGCCGATGACGATCCAGCAGCGGCTCTTACACCCTGATGATTAATGTTAATACAGTTTGTGATCGGCATGAGTAGAAATAAACAGGGTTGTTACCTTGAATGCCTTGATCAGGGTTGTAGCAGCAGCCGATGGAGTGGCCCTAGCTGTAGCCAATTTGGGCTTGGAGGTGATGGTCTTGGCACGGATCTTCTGGTGAGTCAAAGTAGCTAAGGTAGGGGCATTGTAGCCGATCGGTGATATCGGGGAAATAGGCTGAAGATCGAAGGGTTTCCCACTTTTACTCATAGATGGTGCTGGATTTTTAACCTGTCATGAGAAAGTTAGTTACCAATATATAAAAGGAAAAAGCAGAAGGGAGTTAAAAGAAACTTACTGCATCGTCAGGGATTGCATATTCAGGGTCGATCATGTGCCGATATGTGTGAGCAGATGTTGCAAACATTTGTTCCTTCCACTCTCGCCACCATTGCTTATATGACTCGGTGATGAAAGATACTGGCGTCCAGGTGGATATATCAACATCTGTAGTATCGGCATCGGGGGAGAGTCGCACTACCTTGTTTCAATCTGTTCCGTAGGTGATTGTTTCTCTGGGTTTGATCACATCGGCAAAACAAAGTTTGATTGGCAGTTGCCCAAAAGCCAATTGACGGGATACTGCCGATGGGTTGTAAAATTCATATGTGATGTTGGTGTTTTTTCCGCTACCAAATGTATTTACTGGAATTGCCCTGGGAGTAATGATGGTCATCATGAGTTCATTATCCTGATTCAGAGTGTCATCGGCAAAGTTGAAAAGAAGGGGGAATCTGTTTTCTTCGTCAATATAAGGTACCCAGGCCCTATGATCACGAGAAAGACCATTATAGAAGTTTTGGAAGAATCTGCCGATCTGGTCTTCATTGGCCTCTGTTCCAGGAAGGACAATTATGGCTTCACCAAAATTGAGGGGTGAGCGTGTTGCCGATTCCTCGTCCCCAAGCATATGGTCTTCAGCAATTTCTCGTGGGAATTGTTGGGCAAAGAAGTCCCATTGCAAACGTTTGTGCATATGGGCATTCAGCCACATGTTGATAAACCACCACGAGCCTCCTAAGTTGCCGATGGGTTCGCCAAGCAAAAGTTTCTGAGACACTTGATGAAGAAGATGATAAGTGGAGCTCAGAAGGTATCGGCCAAGAGGGAACCTTACACCATTAGCCAAAAGTTCAGCTGCGGGGAGGAAGGCGTTGGTTGGTCCTACTGATCGACCACAGAAGATAAATTTTTCTAACCACATATTCAAGAATGTGGCATGTTCCCTCTGGTTAACTGTCCCGGTCTTCTGGTATTCTTGAATGTATCCCGTCCAACCGCCGATGTTGCGGGTATTCACCCTATATTCAGATTTTCTGCCATAGATGGAGCCTTCATCGGCAGTTGAAATATCCAAGCCAGTGAGCATGTGGACATCGGCAAGTGTGGGAGTAGCTGGGCCATGTCCAAACATAAAAGTGTTTGTTGTGTCTGACCAGAAGTAAGCAGCTGCAATCATCATTGACTCATTCTTTTGCATATCGGCAATAGATAGTCTAATGCATTGGTCTAGCTTCCGTTCTGCCCAGTATACTTGCATCGACCTATTGACCCTTAGGTACCAATCTTTCCACCCTTTGGTGGTTTTGGGCCAAGATCGGAATGTATCTTTCCATAAATTCAGAGAGAAATTTTGGGCTCTAAAGGAGATTCTATTGACTTCTGCATTAATCAGATCGGTTGGATCTGGGTTACCCATTGGTCCTAGGCATTGGACATATGGCTGATCGGTTGGAATAACTAATTTGTTGCGCAGTTCCTAAGTTTAGAAGATCCGAAGAACAAAAGAAAAGAAAAAATTACCAACTGTATGAACTCGTAAAAACCAGAGGAATCAAGGTAAAAGGTAACGGAAGTGGAACGAACCGCAGGGACGTCAAAGTTGATTGTCATTATCTTGAGGTAGAAGGGGGCACAAGCCGGAGACTCGAGGTTGACGCTGGAGAAAAGTTCTTGTTGGTTGAGGTCGCGCAGTTGTTCGTCGGAGTCGCCGCCAGAAAGAGAGAATGTCAAAGATTAGGGTCTGAGGGTAGAAGACGAGCGTTCCGGAGAAATCTATTTATAAGCCGCTTGGAGTAGGGGTATTTTGGACTTATCTCTATACTGCGCGCATATAGGTCGAGGTGGTTCAGATGGATATGGTAACTGTTCGCACGATAATCAAGGGATTGTACAGATGATTTGATGGCAAGTAATCATGACTTGGAAGAGATATCGGTACATGATATTTTAATTCTGAAAGTGGCGGCAGTATTATGTTAGGATCTTGCCGATGGATTATTATTTTGGTATCTTAACCATAATCAAGACAAGAGTGGTTGGCAATTGTGCGATATTTACTGAGGTGCGTGAATCAGGATTAAATTTGATTAGATTTGATAACAGATCAAGTTGTGGTTTGAAGGATGAGTTACGGTAATTGGGCGAAGGCAAACGTTATCTGGAGTAAATTTCGGAGCATTAATGGTTTTATACTCCGAAATTGGAGGGCATGTGTTGACACCGTTTTTTTTGCACGTGTCAAAATGATCAGAGTGGGCTAATCGGCAGAGGAAAGTTACCGTGTACGCTAACAGCCGGTGAAAATCAGCTTGTAAAGATGGTTGCCGATGAATGGTGGTGATCGATGGAAAGGTCGATTTAGACTCGGGTGTTGCCGATAAGGTTGAAAATGTTATTGTCGATGCCGATGAAGGAAGGCTTGAAGACTACTGCCGATGAGACAGGGAGTATGCCGATGGAAAGGAGGACGGTGAGATTTCCATCGTAATTGAGGCGGACAGGGAAATAGATAGGAGTTGATTTCCTTTTCTATATTTGTTAGAGTATGATTCATGTAAGAGTCACGTAGATATGGGCTTGGTGTCCTAGTTGTGTTTGGTTATGTCTCTTTAGATCAGGGTATAAATATAGAGTGAGGGGCAATGTAAAAAGATATATCAATCAATATCAAAACCAATTTTTACTCCTATTTGCATCTACTTACTTTTCGGCGACTTCGTCAATTTGCATATTTTTCCTTTTTACGAGTTCTCATTGATTCGGCGAGTTGCATAGCTTCAGTGCGACCTTCGGCGATTCTCGAGTTCCGCGTGAGTACCTCTTGGCCGTGACTTCCGGGCGTATCGCTGTTGTCAGGACCAAAGTGCTCGTATCTTCATCCTTGTCGATTAACAGGTCAAATCGACTGGCACGCTTTGGATATCGATTCGGGTATTAGCCCTTTGTGTTTGCAGGTCCACTTTTGCATCAACAGTGGTTCTCACTGGAAGAACGTGACAGCCATGCCAAACGTGCCGTGGTTTTTGTGATTTTCTCCCCACATCCGGCCACGGAAATGCGGGATTGCAACTGAAGTCCTGATTTTTGGTACCGTGACTCGCACACCACGGATGGCATACCGCACTGCACTGTGAGCACGCACAAGCCGAACCAAACACAATTAATGTGTGGCGAGTAAAATTAAAGCCACACTTATGACAAAAGTTTGACAAGAAAATGAGATTATGACATGTGGAAAGAGTTCAAGAAAGTGTGGTACACCGTAGTTGTGATAGTGAAACAAAGAACTACCTTAAAAAACTATGATGTAACAAATTGTGGTTATGAACCAAACAGACCCTAAACCCCGCGATCGTTTTTGCACTCTCAAGAAAAAATCAACTCTCATTACAATGCACGGGCATATTTGCTAGTTATATATAAAGATAAAGTAAACAATAGAGGATTCGCATACTACTGTCGGTGTCGAGAGATGATTCAGATTCTCCTTGGAGGCACAAGCACAGAGCTGAGACCGTTGCGACTCATCAGGGCAGCTCTCTGCAGCTCCATAGCCTGTAAAACAACGAGTAAGTGAACTGAAAGGAGACAAGTACAATGAAAGGCGGGTTCTGTACAAACTTACAAATATACTTAATTTTTACGGATTATATACTAATTCGTAAAAATTAAATTTATTTGTGGGTTTGCAAGAACCCGCCTTGTATCGCTAAAGTACAACACTACTATTAGCAGTTGCAGCTATGTGCGTGGTGAGTTGCAACCTGGATCTTTGTCAGAGTGACTTCCTTCTACACAAGCTCCTTCGAATCTTGGCCTCGCTGACCACTCGTAGACAGCTATCCAAAGACAGAGGACTTACACGGAGGCGATCAGTCACCATGAAGTTCTTAGGCTCCTGCTTCACATATGCAGAGTAGTGGCCACTTTTCCCTTCAGGCGACTTTGGATCTAACTCGTTTAGCTCTGCAGTTTTTGTATAGTTTTGACAATTGATGTAGGAGTATGCATATCGTTCAAAATCGTCGCTCCAGCTGTCTCTTTTTTTAAGCAACTCTAGTATGGCCCCTACTTGAGCTCCTGTAGCTAAGTATGGAGGCTCAGGTAAAAAAATCCAACTCCAGCAGATTCCCTACTATAAACCCAAAATTTGTCAGTGACTAAAATCCTCCCTCTAGACCCATTCTGGTTGACCCAACGCCCCGACCCCCATCCTATCTTTCTCCCCGCGCTGAACGCACGGTCTCCCTCCCCCAGCAGCCGAGCGGCGGCTCCTCCCCTGCTCTCGCGAGCACGCCCCCCTCCCCTTCTCCTCGGCGCGGCTGCCCTTCTCCCGCCCCTTCTCACCGGTCGGCGCCGCTGCTCCCTGCTCCCTCCCCTTCTCACCGGCTTCCACTTCCCCGCACTGGAGTTGGTCGCGATGACGCTGGGCCTCCACTCCGGGGTGCGACGCGGCAAGCGGCCTCTATTTCCCCACGACCGAACTGCGACGGTGCACGACTCACAGGCCACTTCCCTATTGCCCGTTGCGCTCTCCTCGGATCTAGTTGTTTTGGCTGAGTTAGTCTATGGCAACCAGGTCCCACGTGTCATTGGCAGTTAAAACGAATTTAGGGGCTCCATTTTAAGGGCCACTACTGGAGTGCTGTCTAAAAAAAACAGGGTCTCCAAAAGTAGGTGGAGCACCAAAATAAAAAGTAGGGGCCCTGTTTTGAGGGCTACTGTTGGAGTTGCTCTACCCGACTATGATTAGAAAAACCACCAATCTTTAAGCACGTGTAGCAAAAATTGTTTTTTATCTTCCTGGGAGCTACGTATTTCATTAACCTGTAGGATCTGGCTAGCGCCACAACCAAAGAAGGTTGACAATTCTGAGGCTAGTAACAGGCTCTTGCATTCTGCTGTCATGCATCCTTCAGCGCAACCATCTATGCTCCTGTAAAGGTTATCGATGCAACCCTTTGGTAGCCGCTGGCGAAATGCCTTAGCTACAGATCCAAGTGGAACGCTCAATAATCCGAAAACGAGATCAACAAAATCATGTCCAGCTTCAGCATACAGTACAGCGGAGCTGGTCTTCGTCTGAAGAACCTTTATCTTCACATGTCCAACCTTGTCGTCTGCCTCATTCACTTGTTCATTGCACAAGTTCGAAGCGACCGAACCGAGGCCTGCATCGTCAGGTGAGATAGGAACGTTATAGCCCAGTTAAAGGTTGCTTGAATGTGAGTGATCTCCTGAGCAAACTAGTTATCTGAAAGGAATGTATCGCAAGTAAATCAGTCACACCCAGGTGCAGTGCAAAAATCAGAGTTTAATAATTTTAACGAGAAAATAATCTAGTGTACGTTGTGTAGCGTGATAGACAAAGTGACAAACCTTCTCTGCAGTGAGCTGAGGATCGTTTTGTCAAGATCGGCTGGATCCTGAACTCCGAATTTCTTGCAGAGCGAAAACATGAGAGATGTGGAGGCTGGCCCTACCTGAAGATCATCAGTGGTGATAAACTTCTGACGTCCCTTGACGAAAACTCCATAATCAGAACCAGCAGCCTCAGTTTTGGCACCATTGTCCGGCCTATCCCCAACGTACTCCATGACTTTGCCACATCTGCAGACGGTGTCAGGGACTGAGCTAAACGCGAAATCGTCACGAGCGCAACAGCTCGTGTCCTTGCAGACATACACTGCCCTAGGCTTGGTGTCGTCGATGTTCTCTGTTTAGCCGGTTAGAAAAACGGCTAACGCTGATGTTGATGTTGATTTGCTGTGAGAGAAAAACACTATTATTTCGCTAAAATGGTACGACTGACAGCACTGGCCGTAAGCCACGTTGAGCGGTTTTAGAAGCATCGCCTTGCAGGCCTTGGTCTGGAAGGAGTCGGAGCTGAGATCCTCGACGCTCTTGTACACCTCGTCGAGACACCCCATCTGAGACTGCTTGTCCAGCAGGCGAACGACGGTGCCGAGAGGCATGGTGAGGAAGCCGAAGAGCACGTCGACGAACTCCTTGTCCGACTCTGCAAAGAGCACCTTCCTCTTCTCCTTGTCGACGAACAGCTTGACTTCAATGGTCGTCTGCGCTTCATTCTTAGCCATGGTGGTGATCTGGCTTGACGAAGTGGTATGTGATCCTTTAGTACGTGGTGTAGCCTGCGCTGAATGGCCCTGGAATCTGAGCAGGCCAGAGTAGAAAATGAAGCGATAGAAGCCCCTTTGCAGTTCGCACGAAGAGTCGACATTGAAGCGCTAGTTACTTCATGGAACTTCTCGTTTTCCGCACGGAGAATTTAGGACTGTCGCTGGCTCACTGCCATTCAATCTAGAGGACATCAGTTTGGTAATCGTGTGAACTGCATTTCCTTCATTCCGATGCCAATTTATCGCCTAAAAAATATTGGCCGTGATATGGGCCAGCCTTTCATCCAATTAAGTCGGCCCACTTGTGCATCATAAGGCTTTGTTTCCCGTGTATTATCCTTTGTTCTCCCGTGCCTGATATATTGGCGGAGCTTAGCGAGGGCTAGCGGGCCATTCCCTCCTATGCTAGATCAATTAATAATGAATGTCTTAGGTTTAATACTACTTTATGCTAATGAAATATTATAATTTAGTCCTCTCTCTATTCATGGGCAAGCCCGTCACTGGCGTGATACATCGATTACTATTCAGACGTAAAACAAACGATGACGTGCGATGGCTCAACATCCCATGATGTCCTGTGACACACTCAATCTCCCACGACGTCGCTCGGTGTCTTGCAGCGGCATTCGGTGACGTGCGATGGCTTACTACGGCACGCGAAAACCCGTCGCGGTGCTTGGCATCCTGTGGCAAGGATCGGGATAAATTAGCGCGACCGGTCGCGCGACCCTAGACTCTACGCGCTCCTCACTTCCGCAAGCAGCGTGACCCCAGCCCCCCCACGCGCTCCTCACTTCCCAGTGCATGTACGGACAGCCTAACAACCATGACGTCATCTGACGCAAACAAAAAAGACAATATTTTCTTTTAAACAGCTATAATTTTTTGAATGATGTAACCGTTTTCAATTCTGTCTGCACCTGTGTGTTCTAGTGACGAAGCGAACAAAACTAGACCCCCACTTACCTATGTTTCGAAAATTTTTATTCCAATGGCAATTTATGTGTAAATATGTACTTAGAGTTACTGCCACGTAATATTAAAGTTGTTACTGAAAAATATACTGAAATTGTTACAAAGTATGCACATCGATTATTATCATAGGAATACAATAAATTGTTATATAATATTTACATAAAGGTACTAACCCCCTAAAGAGAGTAGCGAGCCAAAACAAAACAAGCTACAATGTGGAGGGGCAAATTATTAAACAAGCATAGCATAAGTTACCAACTAAGGGGGCAAGTTATATACAACATATTAAAAAACAAGAAAACATGACTTGTTGCCAACTAATAGGCAGTTATTACAAAATCCAGCAAACATGACTTGCCGCAAAAATGAAACTGAAATTAACAAAAAATTAGAACCGAAATTGACAAACAAAAAGTAGAACTGAAATTAAAAAATAGAAAATAAAAACTAAAGTAGACAAAATGAAAAAAAACTAAAATTGATAAGCAATAAAAAACAAAAATTGACAAATAGAAACTAAAAACGAAAGGAGACAAAATGGAAAAAAATAATACAAAATAACACTGAAAGTAAAGTTACCAGCACAAAACTGAAATTGACAAAAATAAAATAAAATTGATGAATAGACTATGAAAATTAAAGTAGTCACAATGAAAAAAAATTTCCAAAGAAAACTAAAACTGAAAGTATAATAAACTAGAATTGAAAATGACAACAAATAATGAAAACTAAAATTGACAAATAAGTTTCTACACGCTTAATACATAAGTTGCTACACGTTTGCTAGTACACATAATTTGTTGGAAGGTTAATATATAAGTTGCTACACGCTTAATACATAAATAGCTATTATATATATAACATAAATTGTCAGTACATACAAACTATTTTGAAACATATACATCATAGTCTTATTTCATTGATCTCATCACAAGTGGCTCAATAGTACAAACCGGTAAAAAGAACTGAAATTGAAATTATCAGTGACTAAAAAGGAAATTAACAACTAGAAAATAAAACAAATAATTGAGAAAAATAGAAATAAGTTATTATATAACTAATATGTAGGATTTATGAATGCATTCAAACCTAAAAGAGTGACTAAGAACTAAAACTAAAAAACATTAAAAACATGACTGAAAACTGAAACTGGAAAAAAACTAAAAAAAAACTTGACCGAAAACTAAAACTGAGAGGCAAATTCTTTTTGTGGTAATTTATGTGTACAATAGCTATCCTTTTGTAACAACTTATATATTGTAGGTGAGGTAACTAATATGCAGGATTTAAGATGACATTCGAACCTAAAAAGGTGACTGAAATTTGAAACTAAAAAAAGACAAAAAAAAATGAAACAAAGAAACCACGAAACAAAAAATAACTACCAATTACGAAAGATATTTGAACTTGAAACTAAAACTGAAGCACCGAAATAAAAACATGACTGAAAAATGTGAAAAGATCAAGATGTTCAAGAGGGAGGTGAATTGAGCCAATTCTAAATTTCTTGCAATAATTAAGCCTCACATTTAGCCCATTTCACCCCCTTGTGCCTACAAGTGTTTCTATTGTTCTACCGCACAAAAGTTTTGCACCATAGGCTCTAATCCTACTCTAGCATAACAATTCTAAGAATATAAAGACATGAATTGAATTGCTTAAATGTAATTGCTCAAAGTAAAGAGAGAGAGGAACACGGTGATGTTTTTCCGAGGTATCGGAGAGTCGCCACTCTCCCATTAGTCCTCGTTGGAGCACCCGCGCAAGGGTGTAGCTCCCCCTTGATCCGCGCAAGGATCAAGTGCTTTCTACGGGCTGATTCTTCGACACTCCGTCATGGTGAATCGTCCACAACCGCTCACACTATGATTTGGGTCATCCACAAGCTCCGTCAGATGATCACCAAGCTTCCAATCACCATCGAGTTGTCTAGGTGATGGTGACCACCGAGCCGTCTAGGTGATGACGATCACCAAAAATAACAAGCACAAACTCTCACTTGACCAAGACAAGTCTAATGAGAAAGGTGGATGCACACTTACTACTCCCTATGCACTAATGAGGTCCTTAATCTTGGATTCTTAAATCTTAACCACTTCACTAGGCTCTTGCACTCCAAAGGTGTTTCTCAGCTGAACAAATGGACAAGAGAGCTAAATTGGACGAGTAGAAGAAGTACTTATACTCCCTACTTCAAAACATACCCGTTGAGGTCCAACTTAGCATTTTCGAGGTGACCGGACGCTCAGGTCAAAGTGACTGGACGCGTACGGTCAGTAGTCAACGGCTACATGACGTCAGTACAGTCAGTAGACTAATACAGAGACCGAACTCTGACTGGCGTCCGATCGTTACCTGACGTGTCCGGTCAACTATTTCCTTCTCTGGATGCTTTCTGTTGTCGACCGGACGCGACCTCTAGTGCGTCAGGTCACAGTAGCCAACACCTACGCATCCGGTTCTGGCCAGGGCCAGCGTCTGGTCGCTCCTCAGTTCCTGCTGCGCGTGCCAAGCAACTGACCTGACGCGTCCGGTCCCATAAGGACCAGCGTCCGGTCACTGTATCTTAATTCCATTCACTTCCAATTCGAAAAACTTTGTGAATGAAGTTGACTCCATCTAATCTTTGGGTTATCCCTGAGCTAACTAATGCTAAGTTTTACAAGTATGCACCACACCAAAACATTAGACTCACCTAGATCAAGCTACTAGTTCATACCGCCCTTAATAGTACGGCCAAAGAAAAAACAAAGTCCTAAACTACTTTAAGTGTCTCTCCAATACCAAATGACACTTAGAACTAGTCGGTCCTTAATCTTGTCGTCCATCCTTCGAAAACCGAAACGATTTGCATCGATAGGGGCATAAAAACCATAATTGCCCAATCAATCACCATTACCATGACCTAACTCAATTTGCATCTGCAAAACACACGTAAATCACAGTAATCTTGTGTTGTTATTAATCACCGAAACCCAACTAGGGGCTTAGATGTTTTCAAAATAAAACAAAGAAAAAATGAAACAAAAAATAACTACCAATTACGAAAGACATTTGAACCTAATGAAACTGAAGTACTGAACCTGAATCTCTGAAATAGATAATGAAACACTGCATATTTTCTGGACAAAGTTTTTCATTATCTGACCATTCAATATGCTCACTCAGTATTCCTGATAAAATTCAGTATCATAATTCTGTATTCCAATTAAGGGGGCCCACAGATTATTGCTGCATCAGACTGAACGCAAATGCACCACATTGCAATCACATTGTACTCTAGCAATGGAAACTGATCACCTGCAACCTAGCAATTATTTTCATCTTACACATCTGAATGCTTAACACATGGCAGCGAAGTTGATGGCCTTCAGATCAAACAGCAGGAGGGGGGAACGAATATGTGAGTCAGTTGTGCAGCGGATCTTTGCAGAGGAAATCAGAACGAATACACCTTGGTAACAGGAATCAAAATCTACTAGTACCAGCATAACAGCACAGCTCATCTAATCCAAGCACCAGGAGCACAGGGCCGGCGAGCCCCAGCGGGAGGGGCGCTCGCGGGCTCGCGGCTGGAGAGAGAGCAGACGTCGTGACCGGCGTCGAGGTGGGGGAGGACCGCCAGGCCGCCACAACCGCTGTTGGGGTCGGAGCCCAACCACGTCGGGGCATATGCAGAACAAGCGGCGATCTGGACGCGCGGCGGAATCCAAGAACTTCCTCTGTCGTCGTCCGCCGCAACTCCTTCCACCGTCGGTCGCCGGCTGCGCTTCCGCCACCAACGCCGGATTCGTTGACCCGTATGCGCTGTCGGAACGAAGGAGAAAGCAGCAGCGTTGGGAACTCGGAGCGTTGGCCGCAGCGTTGGATGAGGGGAGGGGGTGTCTGCTGGGCCGGCCTGTCGTGGCCTGGTGTCGCGCGGTGGAGTCGGAGCGCGACCCGTCGCTTGTTAGACTTTTCGAATAACATGTTCTCCCAAATCCAATGTGCGCCGATCCTCCTCAGAGATCCAACCTGTTAGCGATGTGACTTGTGGGCCTTGGAACTTCATGGGCTGAATATGCCTGGTAGCTCTTAGTAGGCCCATATGGCCGGTACTGAATACTGAATTACTGATCAACGCAAATACCACGCTGTTCTTTTTTTTTTTCTTCCTTTGACAGGATAAGATAATACCACATGGACTGGTGAGATGAGAGAGCAGAAATCGGGAGTAAATAAAATATGAGGTACCCTATTATAAAAACAAGCACCTTGTGCGGCATGTGCAGTTAGCATCGAAAAATCATATCAACCAGACGGAGCCAAGGGCCAATCTCAAAGGTGGCCTGCGGCCTTGCCGTATTCCCAACGGGAAATATGGACGTCTCCATTTTTGGCAGAGGGGCACGCTCACGCTTTCGAGTGGCCCTACCAACGCTCGCTTCAAATGTTTATGTTACGCTCGATTCAAATTTTTATGTTATGCTCGATTCAAATTTTTATATGTTTATCCTCAACTGTAGTAGGTACCAAATATCTAACTTACAAATCCAGCAAGGGGAACACAGATATAGTTACCGTGGCTAATTATTGAGAAGAGCAGCGACACTGATATAGTTATTGTGGCTAATTATTGAGAAAAGCAGCGACTGCTAATATCTGAGATGGTTCAGCTTCTTAATCTTCTTAGGAGGCAGAAGCACAGAGCTGAGTGTGTTGCGACTCAGCAGCACAGCCCTTTGGAGCTCCATAACCTGTTCCAAGTACCAGTTGCACAGAGAAGTGAATAGTCTAGCGCAAAGCCAAAAAAAGTAGCGAGTTATAAAGCTGTACAAATAAACTGCGTAGCACTAGATACCTGGGAATTGGTCACTGTGATTTCTTTCTCCACAAGATTCGACGTCTGAATTTTGGCCTCACTAACAATCTTAACAGTGGATGCTAAGGAGAGTGGAAGAACACGCAGGTCATCAGTGACCACGAATTTCGTATGCTTCCCGTTCACGTATGCATCTCCTTTTTCGCTTCCACCTATTTGTATCTTTGGATTCGCCTCACAAAGTTTACTGGACTTCACCTTATTTGTGCAAACATGATACCTACGAGAATAATCGTACCTATGACAACGGTCACAATCTGAAAACCTTCCAATCTTGAAGCACGAAAAACAGGCATTGATCGTCAGTTCTCTTGGAGCTAATTCGTCAACCTGAAGGACCTTAGAAGCGCAACACCCAAAGCAGGGTGGCAACTTCGGAGCCAGTAGGACGCTCTGGCAATCTTGTCTGACGAATTCTTTAGCACTCCCATCTATGCTCTTGTAAAGATTATCGAGGCAGCCTTTTGCTGAGCACTGACCAAATGACTTCATTACGGATCCCAGCGGAATGCTTAGTAAGCCAAAGAGACAATCCACAAAATCACCATCAACTTCAGCATACAGCAGAGCAGAGTTGTTTTTCATCTGAAGAACCCTGATCTTCAGATTTCCTAGCCTTTCCTCGTCCCCATCTTCTTGTTTAGGATTCAAGTCCTGAGCGAGCGTGCCTAGGCTTGCATCATCGTGTGGGACAGGAACATCGAAATAGTGCTCTGTTAGAGGTTGCTTGGATGTCAACGATCTCTTCAGCAAGCATGTTATCTTTATGAAATGGATCGTTAAGTCAGTAAGTTCATTGCAATTACAGGGGTGGGGGGGGGGGGGGGGGGGGGGGGGGTCCTGACAAAAAAAAAATTGAGCATTGTGATAGACAAACCTTTTCTGAACTGAACTGTACAACCTGCTGCTCAAGAACAGCTGGATCCCGCACACCAAATTTCTCGAAGAGAGACATCATAAGAGAGGTTGACGCTGGCGCAACCTGGAGATCATCGGTGACGATAAACTTCAAGCAACCTTTGACGAAAACTCCTTCCTCCGAACAAGCAGCAGGAGCGGTTTCAGTGTCACCGTCGTATTTTCTGCACTGCCCAAAGGACTCCATGACCTTTCCGCATTTGCAGACCGTGTCAGGGATCGAACTGATCCCGTTGTCGCTGTGAGCGCTGCAGGATGTGTCTTTGCAGACGTAGACCACCCTTGGAACGGTGTCATCGATGTTGATCCTGAGCCGACAGCAGTGGCTGGAAGCCGCGTTGAGCGGTTTCAGAAGCATCGCCTTGCAAGCCTTGGTCTGGAAGTATTCCGTACTGAGATCCTCCACGCTCTTGTACACCTCGTCGAGACACCCCATCTGAGACTGCTTGTCCAGCAGGCGAACGATGGTGCCGAGAGGCATGGTGAGGAAACTGAAGAGCACGTCGATGAACTCCTTGTCGGACTCTGCGAAGAGCACCTTTCTCTTCTCCTTATCCACGAACAGCTTCACGCCAATGGTCGGCGCTTCATTCTTAGCCATGGTGGATTATTGGTGGTGATTTGGCTTGATGAAGTGGTACGGTTTCTTCTTGTGCTATATGAAACATGCAAGTGTGATCCCTTAAAATACCTGGTGCAGCCGGCGCTGAACGGCCCTGGAATCTGACAGGCCACAGTATAGAAAATGAAACGACAAAAGCCTCTTTGCAGTTCGCACGAAGAATCGGGCATTGAAGCGCTAGTTACTTCAGAAACTTCTCGCTTTCCTGTTTTCCACATGGAGAATTTAGGGCTGCCATTCAATCCAGAGGCGATCAGTTTCCTATTTCTGTGAACTGCATTTCATACCGATGCCAATTGCCAATTTATATATCGTTATAAAAAAAAACTAGCCCGTGATACGAGCCATAACAGGCTTTCAGCCAATTTAGGCCCATAAGTCGGCCCTCCAAGCCCGTCAAGGGGCAAGGCCCCGTGAATTACCTTTGTTTCTACACCTTTAGGCAGTTTAAATGGCGATTTATAGCCCTTTGACGGCTAAGGAGAATGCCGATGTTTCGGTTCATATGAAACATGATATATCGCAATTTAAAGTGCATTCAATAGTTGTATTAGATAGTTTAGATATAGTGACCCACTAATTCGAGCTGCACTGAGTGACTTTGACAACAACAAATGTTAGTGGCATGATTTTTTTATGAGGCACTAACATGAATACAGGATCATAGATAGAACCGAGCCACATTTGTGTTCATACTAAATAGAATAAACTATGAGATGGTTACTTGATAGTTTGAATTTTGTGCTTTTGTCGATGTCAGGTGGCCTTCTACACAGTCATGATCGTCAACCAGGGCTTTCGAATTTGTTATTAGAAAATTTTCAGCCACCTCTGAAATTACCAAAATTCGACGAAATTTCACTGATTTTTTGAGACTTGAGCATGAAATATGATATTTCTAAAATTTTTAGCTCTAAACAAAATGTTAGCTAATTTATGAGTCGACATCTATTGAGTAGAAGAATATACAACTTAAATAAACAATACAAAATGTGAGTCTAGATTTATATAGTACATGTATTGGTGTAATATGGACTTTTTTTCTTTCTTTCGGCCACCCGCAAAATTACTAGAATTCGTGAAATTTTGATGAAATTCTACCAAAATTTTGAACCATAGATAATTGAAGCATCTATTAGCAAATAAACACCACAGTGGACCATGGAAAATTCAAATAATTAACTCCAATCTATGCATAAGAAGGTAGAGCATGATTTTAGGACAAATCTAAAACATGTTTCATATTTTCTAAGCTAAAACAATTTTTCTAAAGAAAACCAAGATTTAAGATTTTTAATTGCATAATTTTTTCATAATATTTAAGATTTTTAATTGCATAATTTAGGACGGATGGAGTACATTGTTGGCCCACAAGGTCACTGGATCAGGTGAGTCGACCACTTACCAGTCTTGCCGATCACGGCCGAGCACGACAGACGTTGTCCGAGCACACTCTATGGATAGAGGTAGCAGAAGGAAGGGAGAACAGAGCACACACACAGTACAAGCACCAGCGTTGGCCGGAGCTTTGTATAAGAGATGGTAAATCTGAACTCTCTTTACTGAGTTGCAGTGACAAACTATATATGCAACTCTATCCATCTAGTCCTAGTACAGTTGTCATGTTGTTACAGTGACTAGATAACACAACATGACTAACTTCTACGCATGTCTCTACTGTGGCTATAGTGCGGCAGGTGAGCCGTTCGACGCCTGCCTCTACAGCGGCTATAGTACCACAACAGGGAGCCTTTTCGACGTCGTCTTCCCTTACTGTGTGTTCACATAAGGAAGCAGTAGATTATCTAACAATTCTTTCCCTAATCCTACTGCTATCCCTTGTACCCCCTCCATACCGATCATCTCCTTCAGCTCCATGAGTCAAAGACGTCCGAGCGTCTTGGTTAGGACGTCCGCGAGTTGCCGACCAGTTTCGACGAATTCGATGACGATCTGCCCTTCATCGACACAGTCCCTGAGGAAGTGAAACTTCATGTCGATGTGCTTGCTCCGGTCGTGGAGAACCAAATTCTTCGTGAGGGCGATGGTGGGCTGGTTGTCCACTATCAGTGCTGGTGGATGAGCTTACGCACCGGTCAGCTCGCCCAGCAGCCAGCATAGCCACACAACTTGGCACGTCGCTGTGGCTACCACTACGTACTCTGCCTCGCACGTAGATAGCGCCACCACCTTCTATTTCAGCGACAACCATAAAATTGGAGCCGATCCAAGGAAGACGAGCACGCTAGAGGTGCTCCGACGTCCGTCGATGTCCCCCGCCATGTCAGCATCGCTGAACATAGTGAGTTGCAGCCTACTCCTACCGGTCTTGGGAAAGATGATCCCCTAATCCAGCGTCCCCTTGACGTAGCACAGTAGCCGCTTCACCGTAGCCCAGTGATCCTCTCTAGGATCCTCCATAAAGCGACTAACGTAGCCCACGGTGAACGCAATGTTCGGCCTCGTGTGGACTAGGTAGCACAAACCGCCGATGATGCTTTGGTAGCGTGTTGCATCCACCTTCACCGCGGTGCTAGCCTTCATCAGCTTCAACTGCTCCTCCATCGGAGTCACGCATGGCTTGCACTCAGTCATGCCGCTTCGCTCCAATAGCTTCGAGGCATACGCGCTCTGACCGAGCGTGAGTTCCTCCTTCCCCTGTCTCACCTCGATGCCGAGGTAGTAGGAGTGTGCCCCGAGATCGCTCATTCGAAAATGAGCTACCATCTCGCACTTAAAGCTACCGATGTCCTCCATACACATGCCGGTGACGATCAAGTCGTCCACATACACGCCGACGATGAGCTCCTCCTTCTCCCATCACCGTGTATAGAGCGCGTGCTCGGTTGCACACCGCTAGAACCTAAGCTCGCCCAGCGTGGTGTCAAGCTTTGCGTTCCATGCTCGTAGGGCCTAACGTAGCCCGTAGAGCGGCTTGCACAGTCGGAGCACCCTGTGCTCCTCTCCCTTGACGGCGAAACCTGGAGATTGCCTGATGAAGACCATCTCCGCCAGCTCGCCATTGAGGAAGGCCGATTTAACATCCAAGTGATGGACGCACCAGTCCTTTGCTGATGCCAAGGCTAGTAGCAAACGAATAGACTTTAAGCGCGCTACTGGTGCAAAGACTTCCTCAAAGTCGATGCCCTCGTGCTGAACAAAGCCTCGGGCGACAAGGCGCGCCTTGTGCTTGATAATGGCGCCGAGCTCATCGCGCTTGACCTTGTACACCCATTCCAGGCTGATCAGACGGCATCCTAGAGGTGGATCGATGAGCTCCCATGTCCCATTTTCCTCGATCGCCTTCATCTCCTCCAGAATTGCCCATCGCCAGTTTCCATCACGCTCCACCAGCGCGAACATGGGTGGTTCCTCTACACTGATGAGCAACAGCTCTTGGTCATTGAGCAGCCGACCAACCAGGCCTAAGGGCCCTGTGCCACCGACGATGTCATCCAGCCTGTAGAACCGCACCTCCTCACCTTCGTGGAAGGCATCCACGAACTCGGTGATATCACTTGGAGGTGAGGCGAACTCGATGGAGTGCTCGGCATCGATGGAGTGCTCGGCACAGCACCTAGAGTGCTCGGCACCCCGGTTGTAGTGCTGGTACTACTCCTTGACAGCTCGTCACCACTCTTGGAGTGGTCTGCACCCCTCCTAGAGTGCTCGACACACGTCTTGCAGTGGTTGGCACCACTGCAAGACCCCTCGGCTCTGCTATGGGAGTGATCGGCACCCATCCTAGAGTGGTCGCCACCACTGTAGAACCTCCTGGCACAACTCCTGGCATGCTCAGCATCCCTCTAGGAGTGCTCAGCACTCCTCCTTGAGTGCTCGGCATCCCTCCCGAAGTCCTCGGCACCGCCCCAGGAGTGCTCGGCACCTCTTCCCCAATGTCTCCACCACCGTGGATGACCAGGTGCTCAACGACAAAGGTGCTGGTGAAGCCGCCAGCTTCCCCCATGCTCGGACTGTTCTAGTCCCATGCTGCCTTCTCGTTGAACACGACGTCGCGTGAGACAAGGACCTTGTCTCCACATGGGTCGTAGAGCCGATACACCTTGGTACCCTCCACGTAGCCTAGGAACACCATTGGTGTGCTCCTGTCCTCCAGTTTGGTGAGGATCGGCTTCGTCTTCCTGACGTGGCCGATGTAGCTGAATGTCTGGAGGAAGGACATGCTCGACTTGCGTCCATGCCAAGCCTCGAATGGCGTCTTGCCCTTCAGGGCCTTGGTAGGCGCGCGCTTGAGGATGAACACCACCGTGGTCACCGCCTTATCCCAGAATCTTATCGGCATGCCTTTGGCCTTCATCATGGATCAAGCCATGCCGACCATCGTCTAGTTCCGCCTCTCCACCACGCCATTCTATGGTTGCTGGCATCAGAGTCTAGATACCACCACTGCTCCTGGTCGGCGCCCACACGTCCGAGGTGGACTTGGGCGTGTAGTTCGTCGAGGTTGACAGCCTTCAGGGCCTTCCTAGGTCCTTCCACCATCGTCACCTCTTCCTTCTCCTCGGCCTCGACATCATGTAGTGCACAGAATGTCACCATCAGGATAGTTGCCTCATCATCATCATCATCAGCTTACGCTAGATGAGCCTCAGCCTTCTTCTCTTGCTTGCGATTTGGGCACTCCCGTGCCCAATAGCGCATCTTCCCGCAGCGCCACCATGCGTTGGGGTCGACCTACTTCTTCTTCTCTGAAGAAGCCTTGCCATGGCGCTTGCTATTGCGACCGCGGCTGGAGGAGGCTACCCTAGAGTTTCTCTGAGCAGCCCACTCCTCCTCTGTCAACAGCAGTTTGCCGCTATCCTTCATTGTTGTTGCCTGTTCCAGGCACTCATCCACCACCCGCCGATGGCCTGTCACATCCTCGATGGTGAGGGTGGACAAGTCTAGCATCGTCTCTATAGAGAGAGCGATCTGGATGTACTTTGTTGGCACGGAGTGGAGGTACTTGGAGACCACCTTCTCTTCATCGATGGTGACATCATGGCTCTTCAACTTGCTGATGAGCGTCTACAGGCGGAGGAAGAAGTCCTCCACCGTTTCACCATCCTTGAACTTGAGGTTGGCGTACTCCTGCTTCAGAAGCTGGGCCGTAGCCTTCCTTGCGTGGTCGGAACCAACGCACATCGCTGCAATAGCCTCCCACGCCTCCTTAGCAGAGCTCTTCGCCCCAATAGTTTTCTGTACTCCGCTGGTACAGCAGCGATGATAGCCTCCAACACTGACATATCATCTTCCTCATTGTCGGTGCCCTTGTCAATAGCATTTTAGAGCCGTCGGGCTCTGAGCTTGACCTTCATGGTCACCGACCACTCTCCATAGTTGGTGCAAGTCAGCGTCGGCCAACTGGTGCCGCTGACCTCCCGCACCATGCGAACAACGACCTCCTATCGTGGCTGGGCAACCACAACAGTGCTACTGCTGTCGCCCATTTCTGAACCGTCCGTCATCGCCAGCGGTTAGTCCGACGATGGCACTTGTACGGCTCTGATACCACTTGTCAGCCCACAAAGATTACCGGCTCAGGTGAGTCGACCACTCACCAGTCTTGTCGACCACGTCCGAGCACGACAGACGTTGTCCAAGCACACTCTATGGACAGAGGTAGAAGAAGAAAGGGAGAACAGAGCACACACATAGTACAAGCACCAGCGTTGGCCGGAGCTCTGTATAGGAGATGACAAATCTGAACTCCATCGCCCTTACTTTTGCCAATTATGAGTCATGTCGAGTTATCTTTTTGCAAGAACATGTTCGTTGACATGGGGTCGAGTCAGCCCTCACTTTCACCAATTACGAGTCAAGTTATCTTTTTCAAGAACACATCCGTTGACGCGTGGTCGAGTCATCGAGAGACGTTGGCTGGTCTTTGAATATTGGCTCCCGCGCTTGGAAAATGTTTTCACAGACTACGCCTTGTAGTGTGCTTGCTCTGCCGGAACAGAGGCTCCAACACAGATCAAGGGGAAATCCGTACTCCGTAGGACAAGTTCTGATGATACATAAGAGCTCAATTTTATTGACAGCGAACCGGATATTATGAGAACGCAATAGATGCCTCTGTCATGAAGGCACGTTAGCAAGTACTACTAGTACATTTTACTGATGCAGTATGCAAACACGGAAGGAGGAACGCGCTATGCTTTCGATTCCTGGCCTCAGATGATGCAGTGGTCGTCTGGCGGATGAGTTTGGCGACAAGTGAATCTCTCAAGTGATGGGGAAGCCGCTTCTTTTTAGGATGTAGAAGAACGTTGCTGAGTGCCTCACGAGCCGCTATTGCAGCTCTCAGTATCTTTAGGACCTACACAGGCAGAGGCAGAGGACCTGGTGAGAACCTAAAACTAAAATCAGGATATTTGAGAAAAGGGATTGAATCTATTCTTTATTTTTTTAAAGTGGAATCTATTCTTTACCACATATTGTTCAATAGTAGTAATAGGTTGAGAATTACCTGAGTTATGTCAAGACTAAGTTCTTTCTCCACGAGTTTCTCCTTGGGAATATTGGATGCACGCACGACTTGGAGTGTGTTGGCCAAGGAGAAATGAAGGATGCGCAGGTCGTCGGTCACGATGAAGTTTCTTAGCCCTCCCTTGATATATGCTCTACTAGTGTCATGTACTCCACTCGTAGATTTCGGGTTCGTCTCGTAATTCGTAAAACACATGGCAACGATGAATATATGAAGAGCAAGTGCATTTTTTGTCACCCCCAACCTTGAAGCACTGAAAACACATGTCGAGCAACACGCTTCTAGGATTTGATTCTTCAACTTGCAGCGCTTTGATGCTGCAACCAAAGAAGGGCGCCAACTTTGGAGATAGCAGCAAGCTCCGGCAATCTTCTCTTATGCATTCCCTTGCACTCCCTTCTACACTCAGGTAAAGATTATCGACACATCCATTTGTGGGCCACTGACCGTAGCACTTGATTATGGAACCAAGTGGAAAGCCAAGGGGGCCAAATATAAGATCAATAAAATCTTGCCCAACCTCCGCATAGAGTACTGCGGAGTTATCTGCAGTCTGAATAAGCTTTATCTTGAGAGAATTTTTACTGTGCTTGAAAATAATGAGAGCCTTTCATTCACTTAGATCTAATGGTTAAAAATAGGAAGGAACCTAATAAGAACAACTTAAGTCGTAGGACGGAACTTAAATTTAGTGGGTCCAGAACTGATTTCTATTTTTCCCCTAGAATCCATAAATAGTATAAAAACAATTCTGTGTTCATTAGAGGAAGCACATTGAACTCATTGTCGGATTTGGTTCACAGTAAGCTAAGAAGTTATAAATTGAATTTTTCATTCAAGCTTGCATCAGGTTTCCGAAATGCTTGAATCCACAAATTCAGTATTGCCAATTACCATCTCAGGCTTGAATCGTTGATTGGTCATCAATCTTGCCGTAGTGAATGTGGTTCATCTAGAACGGTTACATTGGATGAGGATGGAAATCTCATTGCCAAGCAGCCCCTGCTAAGCTCAGTGCCGTCGAGCCCCTTGAGACAGTTGGTAGCGAGCCACGGACAGACCGGCGGCCGCGGTGCGCCCCATGCAGGCGGGCAGGCGGGTGCCGGGTGGCGTCGATCCCTCGCAGCCAGCCAAGCCGCAGGCTCTTGCAGGCGGGCGCCGACGAGCCCCTGCAGGCAGGCCATGGTGAGCCTGGACAGACTGCCGGCGCTTTTGCGCCTCGTGCAGGCTAGTGGCGGCGAGCCGGCGAACCGTCTCCGACGCTGATGCATGTGTGCGTTCGGTGCAAAAGGAAAAGATAACGATTAAAGGTAATGCCTGCACTAAAATGACTAAACTATCCTTAATTATATTTAATTAGTTACTTTTAAATCATACCGCTAATAAAAAAATTCCACACCCAAGCACCTAAAAACATCTCATATCTTGATAACATTGAACTTATGTCCGTCGTTGCTTTCTTCCTTCGGGAACATATTTACTGGGAGCTCATCTAGACTCACAGGCACAGCATCCGACGTGGCACACAACATCAAAATACAGGCCAGTTAAAGGTTCCTTGGAGATCAATGTTCGCTTGAGCAAGCTGATTACCTGTAAGAAACGGATATATTGATCACTGTTTGGACACCAGAAAATCCGCCTACAGCGGCTTCTCGTGTGGGAAGTGTGCGGGCGTGCCAGTGTACAATAGTACACAAAATTAAAAGACAGGAACATAGTATCTTATTAATCATCACGAGTAACAAGTACAAATTCATAAGAAAAGAATGCGCGCCATGGCCTGCTGATGGCTATCTAACTTGGGCGATGTGGTCTCCATGGTTCCTGTGGCCTCAGAAGGCTCTCAGTTAATTACCCCTGTGAGTTGAATCACAGAGTACCTCCGATTCTGCTGCTGTGGTCGTCGTCTTCAATCTTCGCTTCACTTCTCCGTGCAGAGTGTTGGTGTAGATATGGGTGGCGTCGGCGTAAGGGCCTCGTTGGTCCATGAGCCGGTACAACATGGCTGGAACATCAGCCATGCCCGCCCGTGTAGTCCGCCTTGTCAGTGTCGAACAGCACGTGGTGTCATCTTGATCGCACTTGCATGGTTGGTGTAGATCGGATCGGATCGGATCGGACTTCCTCGGTCGCGTCGTCGTGGTACGCCGTGGAACTTGTTCACTTGGAGTTGTTGAAGTAGTGGATGGAGAGCTGCATCGCGGCGCTGCGTTCTTGTGGAGGCCGGCGTGGCCTCCTGGCTTCAGCACATCTGGAGCATGTACGTGTAGATGCATCCATGCATGGCCCTGTACATGCCCACATGCACGTAGCCTTGCCTTGCTTGCATCTTGGTGTTCCTTGTGTGTAGGTAAAGAACTTGCATCTTCAAGTTCATGTCGTGGTAGCATTCGGCCTTCACTCGGGCGTGTTCGACGCCAGCGGACCAAAGCCGGCCGTCGGTGCTCCGTATTCCCATGACGCGAAGTCTGGCGTCGTCTCGATCATCAGACCGCCACGTCGCTCTCTTCTTGGCCCAAATCATGACATTGGACCGATGTGCTCATATCCATGCAAGATTGCAAAAGAAACAGTAACTAATAAATAGATTGACTAAATTAGTTTCTTACCCATGGAGAAGAACGTGTATGCCATCTCTTTCTACTGGTGGCTTTCGCCTTCTCAGCTTCAGGAACTCACGAAGGAAGATGACGTCTGGCCGCTGGCTAGCTGCTGGTCTGGGGCTGAACGTCGGAGTGGTGGATGGCGATGTGCTTCTAGCTCTTGTTGCCAAGAACAGCCTGACGGCGTGGAGGTGAGGTCTGATTAGCCCTTTCATAGAGTCCTGGGGGCTCTTTATATAGGCAACAGCTAGGGTAATGCCGAGCCTGTTGGGCTGCACGCACGCGCCGCCTTTGTTGGTTGCCACCGAGCGAGATATTTGGAGATTTACTTGTCTTCCGTTCGATATTATCTTCGGCTCGTGTATATCCTGGCGAGAACCTGGACACTTCTATTCCGTATACCAAACAAACATCTCCTTTCTTGGCTGAACAGTGGGCCAGCACTTGATATGGATTAGCTTCTCACATGCAGTCACTGAGGCATGGGCCCAGCTGACTATAGAGCCTACTATACGTACGTATATTTGGTCCAGAGAGGCTTGCGGCTGATAAACGTGCATGTACGCTAGCTGGCGATCAATACACGGATCTGCTGGCTGTATATCCCCCGAACGTTCTAGAATATTCTGGACCTCGCACCGAGTAGCGCCGCGTCGCATCGGCCCAGCTGGTGTACAATTATGCGGAAAATACATGGTATAGACCGGCATATATACGAGCTCTACGGCCGATTCCGGACGTATATATACAAGCGCACATACGTATCATGACTGCATCTGTTTAGCTCTCTCCCATTGCCTGTCGCGAGCATACCTACACTGCATGCATGGACCTGTAGCACGCAGAAGCTCACACGGTGGTTATTAGCTTCCTTGCCTGAATGCACGTGACACAAGCATATATATGTATATGTATGCATTTTTCCTTTTTTTATATGCTCGGTGGTACACACAAATAAAAGTGTACATATGGATTTTACTTTGACAAAAATCCATCGAACAATCACTTATTCAAACATCGGGCTTTGTTATGGTACTTAGTTTTTTTAAGGAACACTGGAGGGTCTAGGTGCCCCTACAGCCAAAAAGATGCATTAAAATAAAAAAAGGGGAAGCAGGAGGATCTATGGTACTCAGAAGTGACTATGGATTGAGGATCTGGATATTAATTATCACATATTACTTCCTTGGAGGTAGGGGTCTAGGAGAAATACGGAAACTATCTTGCAGTTGAGACTTGAGAGACTAACCTTGCTGTAATCGAGATGCAGAAACTCCTCCTTAATATCAGCTCCCTCATTTAGCCCAAACTTCTCGAGCAGTGAGAACACAAGACATGTAGAAGCAGGAGCCACTTGGAGATCATCTGTTATGATTAGCGTCTGACCACTTTTGACAAAAACCCCATCAACATCATATCCAACCGCAGCATTACCATTCCCGGGCAATTCCCGAAGCATACACTGCAGACCTTTACAACTTTTGCAAATAGCATTATGAACTGAACTGAAGACACGCTCATGGCAAGTCGTACTCCTGCAAACATATATTGATCTAGGATTTGTATTGTCAATCTTCACTTTAAGTCGACTGCACTGAGTTGCAGCAGAACTGAGGGGCGCAAGAAGCATGGTCTGGAAGTGCTCTATGCTGAGACTCGCGACGCTCTTGTACACCTCATCAAGGCACCCTAATCCAGATTGCTTGCCAAGAAGCCGAACGATGGTGCCAAGAGGCAGCGTCAGGAAACTAAAGAGCACGTCGACGAAATCCTTGTCAGATTCTGCAAACAACACCCTTTGCTTCTCCTTATCAATGAACAGCTTCACTGCAACTGTTCGGCTGTGTTAGATAATCTGCTACCTTGTGTGAACACAGCAAGGGAAAGGCAGCGCTAAAAAAGCCTCCTGCTGTGATACTGTAGCTACTGCAGGTGCAGGCGCCGAACTGCTCACCTGCAGCACTGTAGGCACATGCAGTGGCCGGCGTAGAGTCAGCCCTATATGTTATCTAGTCACTGTTGCAGCAGGGCAGCTGTATTAGGATTAGATGGATAGAGTTGTATAAATAGACTACCACGGTAACTCAGTAAAGAGAGCTCAGATTTGCCATCTCACAGACAGGGCTTCGGCCAACGCTGGTGTCTTGTATTGTGCGTGCATGCTCTGTTCTTCCTTCTTCTTCTAGCTCAAGCCATAGTGTGTGGAGGCGGACAACGCTTATTCGTGATCGGCACGGCTAGTGGATGCTCGACAACACTAGCGGGTGCTCGGCAAAACTGGTGAGTGGTTCACTCACCTGAGCCGATGATCCTGTGGGCCAACAAGTGGTATCAAAGCCGTACAAACACCGTCGCCAGACTAACCGCTGGCAATGACGAGCGGTTCGGAGATGGGCGACAACAGTGTCACTGCTGTGGCTGCCCAGCTACGACCGGAGGTCGTTGTTCGCACAGTGCGGGAGGTCAGCGGTACCAGTTGGTCGACGCTGACTCACACCAACTATGGAGAGTGGTCGGTGACCATGAAGGTCAAGCTTAGAGCCCGACGACTCTGAAATGCTGTTGACAAGGGCACCGACATTGAAGAAGATGATATGTCAGCGCTGGAGGCTATCCTCGCTGCTGTACCGGTGGAGTACAGGGAGCCGTTGGGGACGAAGAGCTCGACTAAGGAGGCGTGGGAGGCTATTGTGGCGATGCGCGTCGGTTTCGACCGCGCAAAGAAGGCAACGGCCCAGCTTCTGAAGCAGGAGTACGCCAACCTCAAGTTCAAGGATGGTGAAACGGTGGAGGACTTCTCCCTCCGCCTGCAGACGCTCATCAGCAAGCTAAAGAGCCATGGTGTCATCATCGACGAAGAGAAGGCGGTCTCCAAGTATCTCCACTCCGTGCCGACAAAGTACATCCAGATCGCTCTCTCCATAGAAACGATGCTGGACTTGTCCACCCTCACCGTTGAGGATGTGATAGGCCGTCTGCGGACGGTGAACGAGCGCCTGGAGCAGGCGACAGCAACGAAAGACAGCGGAAATTTCTCTGCGTCGATGCGGTGTGGTCCACAGCGACTGCTCTGATGCGGCGTTCTCACTGCGCCTAGCCGCTAGCCTGCCACCATCGCCCCTCTCCATTACACCCGAGTGCCGCTTGCTGCCTACCACAGTTCCCTATCAGGTAGGTCGTAGCCACCGACGATGCCGTGTTTGATTTTTTTATATAGTAATATTTTAATAAATAATTGCAGAACTAAGAGCTAAAATAAAAAAAAAGGATTTGCTGAATTTTAGTTTCCTTTGAGACGATGGTTATTGCATATATTTTATACTAAAATTGTTAATTCTGTTTATTACAATTTCTGTAAATGCAATCTGCAATTTTCAGAACCAAGACCACAGACCCGGCAAAATTTAATTTGTGTTGACACAGAGACAATTAATAATTTACAATTATTTTCTATAGAAAGATAAAGACAAAATTTAATATATTATGACACAAAAGACACAAAACAAAACACAAAAGTAATAATTTACGGTACTTGTTTTAGGGATAATACAGAAGTGACACAGGTTCACCTCGCCTGAACGGACTGAGAAAAACCAGGCGACCGTGAGATAGGAATGGTTATAAAAAAATTGTGATAGGGTCCTGTCGGCTTACTAATGGCCGACATGTTATTCCACATGCAGCGCCGGCATTCTTATCCGCGAGTCGGATGCCGATAGGGTATATCGGCCTTCCACAGGCCGATAAGTGGGCCCCGTTTTCCCCACACTATTTTGATATTTTTTCTAAAAAAAATATTACAAATAAAGTATCGACCTCTATAAATACTGTCAGCTTAGATGTTAAAAAGCAAATGCAACCCATTTTATATGAATATATCATTAATTTCATAATTTTAAAATTAAAATTCTTCCTATAATCCTATATTTGAATTTTCAGTTAAACTGTTTGTGTTTGATTAATCAAAGAAATTGTTGCAGAGAATTCTCTATTTGATAACCTTGGATTATCTGAGCAGATTTACTAGTTTGTACGTTAGTTTAGTTATGTATCGCATGCATGAATGTGCAGATAGCTAGCTTAATCATTTATTCTCTGTTTCTTGACGACGGAGCCTGCACACGCATCTCCACTGGCTCATGCATAATACACACGCTAACTTTTCTCTTCTTCTTGGTGTGATAAAGCATCATGGAAAGAAAAAGTTGAGATGGGGACAGATAAGAAAGAATTTGAGTTTGGGTGCCAAATTACAAATGGTTGTTCCAATATGAACTACGGATAGTGGAAGCTATTTGATTTTTTTAGGCGAAAGAAGAATTATATTAGATAATAGTTAGTTAGAGCATCTCTAATAGTTCCCCAAACCTCATCATAATCCTAAGTTTTTAGAAAGATCCACAAAAAATCCATCTCCAACAACTCCTAATACAATCTCCTAATATTTTAGGAGTTGGAAAAAATCCCCCTCATCCGCGTAACTTTACGCGCCACAGCCTCGCGCATATCCTTCGACTCCCGCTCGGTTTCCTTCGCCTCCCGCGCGCTGCTACTCCCTCCGGATCCTCCCCTGCCGGCCGCGGGCATCTCTGCCCCATCCCCAGTGGCGGCGTGGTCCTATCCCAACGCCCAGCGGCGGCGCCTGCTCCGGTCGCGCGGACGCGGCTCCAATGGCACGGCAGGCGACCGACGTTCCCTCCCTCGCTCCTTCCCTTCCTCCTTCGCTGTCGGCGAGCGCGGGAGCCCGACCAGCGAGCGCGGGCAGCCACGGTCGGCGTGGCGCGGCGAACCGCTCGGGACTCAGGCCCCAGCCCTGGTGGCAGGCTCGGCCGCAGATTGAGCACAGAGGACGCCGCGGCCCGCTGCCCCTTCATCTCCGGCGAAGCCTGCTGCCTCCTGCACGCCCTCGCCTCACCTCCGCGGCCCCGTTGCCCCTCCACCTCCGGTGAACCCGGCCGCCGCCCACACGACGCGCCTCAGCTCCGCCCCCACGCCTCCCAGGCCGACGCGGCGTGGATAGGTTCGGTTGGAGAGCGCGGCACGGCCAGCCCCGACCGGCGAGCTCGGCACGGCCAGCTCCAGTGGGTGAGTGCGGCATCCCTGTTGTCGAGAGGAGGAAGATGCATGTTGCTGTCTATGACACGTGGGGTCCGCCCAGAAGTGAGAGGAGGAAGATGCATGGAAAAGAAAAAAAGCCGCAACATAATTCATGTGGGCCCCAAATTTGATTTTTTAGATGCCATTTATTAGAAACTCTTGGAGATGACATTCTTTTTTCCTCCCCAAATTTTTTTAGGAGTTGCCAAACTATAAGTTTTTCGGAGAAAAAAAAGTAGAAAACTCTTGGAGATGCTCTTACATTAACACGTTACGAGCACTCTTAAATATATATCTAAAAACTGATTTTCACTAAATTATACCTACGCTGTGAATAGCTCCAGATCTTAAAACCAAACCTGTATGAGACTTCGTATGGATGACTGCACATGCAAACACTCACGAGAGAGGGCATTTTTTTTATACCATGGGGAAAAAAACAGGTTGCATACGTGTAAAACATATCCAACTGCATGCCAAATGCACAAGTAACACGGTGGTCTGCAGCCAGCTGCCTACCGTCGTCAACACTCAACACCTTCGCCCACGCGCAGCACCCACCGATGCCCGGCCACAGACATGGCTGGACTTCACAACGTGGGAAGGGAACTCTGCGGTCTAGCCAGTGCGCTGCGCCTGCGCCGCATAGTTGGTGTGGCTGTGGCAGATCCTGCATGTTCTGACTTCCGAGAATTCCCGGGCAAATGATCGCCCGCCAGGCTCAAGGCTCCCAGTTCAGATGTGCACGTGTACTTCCTGCTTCTGCAATTGAAGCAAGTAATGACGCCAGATATGTATCTTCAAGTCTATGCAGCTGCAAATTAAGAACATGGTCCACAACTGAAAAATGAAGACGAACAATAGTACCGAGTAGCCATAGCCCATAGCGTGACGGCGAGAACTCAAAGAGCACACTGCGAGCAGTTGTGAACATGACGGCAAACACAACTGAAGAACCGGGAGATAGTGTTACTGTTACAGTGAACTAGTTGATGGGGAAGATTTAGAACACGGTCCAGTGATTTTGGAAAACATCAACCATTTGTTAATTTTCACTTGCCTGTTAGATTACACTATGGATCAGGTCCACTTCCTTTGATGAAAATCACAAACCTGTTAGAGGCATGGTTCATGGACGGTGGTGCTTTGGCTGTTACTGATAGCGAGCAAGAACCATGACTACACTGAGAAACAGATCAGAGATGGATCCTACCCTATCTCATGTACACAAACCATTTCCAAAATTCAAATAAGAAAGGCACATTCAACTGTTGACAAAATGGTATTTCGATTCTACATAACTCTCAGCTTCCCACAGGAAGGAACCGAAAGCAACTGCCTCCAAGACCAGATGATTCAGCTCTGTAAATGTGATCGTTATCATTCTACCATCCTTTGCATTGACTGAACCATCATCCAATACCTTGATGTCTGGCCGTCCAAACAATGCCTGAGTTTGCTTCTCAATCAGTGAGACGGCTTCCTTCGATCTGATAGTAGCAAATCTTTGCAATGTATCAGCATCCAGTTGCAAGACATAAGACTTCAACTTGTTTGGATTTGATTCTTCGTCATCCAAACTTATCTCCTCCCCATCAGGTGTAATCTTTACTAAGGACTCCATATCCCAGAATGGATTAGGTTGTAGGTTTTCAAATACTATCTGCTGCTTGGGGTTTGGTGGGAGAGTCTTCATAGTTTTCTCAAGTTGGAATCGCTCATCCACCCTCTTCAGGAAGTAACCATACATGATGGATGCTGCATACAGCTTTCCAAGATTAAAGTTGCTGATTTCAACAACAGTATCCGGTGGTGCTGCTATCTTTTCTCCCATGATAAGACTGAGATGGTTTTGTATCATCTCAAAAGCATCTGTGGAGTGTATGCTTTGCAATTTATCCTCTTGATTAGGCAACGCAGATATGTCACGTACAGGGCCACCCCCTGGTGATAATGCAGATGTCATAGATATGTCATTATCCATGAACCTATATATAATCCAACAGTAGATAATCTCTTCTAAGGCATTCTGCCTTTCCTTCTCTTTGACTTCTGTAATTCTCCTGTAGTTCAATTAGCTTATCACCAATTAGTTCATTGTTAAGTGTAATATTGATGTGACTATGACTATATTTACATGATTCAATGGAGGGTAGAACAATAACATCAAAGCCTTCTAGTCCCAAGCAAGTAATGGCAAGCTATCATCTGAATCAGTCAATCCAGAATCTACTTAGCTGCACCTTGTTTTCCTCTATCTCTACTGCCGAAATTGTTTCTGTTCTTTTTAAATTATATATACGGTCTGAACTGTAGCCTTTTGCATACAGAAACCATTTTTTTCAATGTTGTGAGACTAAATGTGTATCATTATTCATGGATAGTTGCCTTGCAGGTTTACATCTTAATATAAAACATGGTGAACAAAATAGCAGATATGATGATTGAGTGCTTGCTGCTGATTTGAAGGAGACAGTTATAAGGAATTGAGGGAACTTACTTGTAGAGGAGGTCCTGGGGAACTTTTGAGGCTTCTTCGCTTTGGGCAGCTTTCTCTGATTGAAGATTTTCAAGTTGCTGATCAACTGTTGCAGGGATAAGGTGAGGGTGTGATTGTAGTATTTGAACCAGAAGTTGACCGCTTGGAGATTCAAATCTAAGTGGAGCAAGCCGTGTGTAGCCATCACTAGATTCTGCTTTTGCTTTAATCTTGAACGTCCTTGTATGGTAATTATGAATCTGGAATCCAGCTTTGGAATGAATGGTACAAGGGAACCCCTGCAGAACAACAAGCCATCATCACTTGACCCAGAATAACTTTTAAAAAAGTGAGATGTAGGTTGCTCATATATAATACAGCATCATGATGTAGACAGAAAATTGCATAGATAAGTAGGGCCTTAATGAACATCTAGGTTCAGCAGAACAGTTCAAGCATAAGAAAGAATAAAACGCAATGATTACCATCAGATGTTAAGGAAGAGCCACACAGCACTGAGAAAATCAACTACACAATGGGCATAACACAACCAACTTCAACAAATGCATCAAAATTTAGTAAAACCAAGTGATCCGAAACATTGATAGTGTAAGTACCAGACATGTTTTTGCTATACCACTACACGATAAGCATCATAAACAGAAAATCCTCAAAACAGAAATATCAAATGCTAAGACAACACAGGCCTTTTTATCCATCTTTATGGTCTGAGGAACTTCCAGGGAAGGTTTGTATTCAATTTTTAGCATTGCACGACACTGCTATTTTTGTAGATTAAATCGAACTGTATACCAGTGTTAAATAAAGTGCAGATATCTTTTGTATGAATGGACAAAGCACACCCGGCACTCCAATGTTGGCGAAGTTGTTGCAATAGTGGATGCATCACATGGCAGAGGAACAGCAAACAAAACCTCACGCAACACTGCCCAGATTGGCACTAACAACAGGTACTCAAAGTTTACTCAATTTAAGTATAGCCAACCATGTTCCCACAAATTCAAGCCTTATTCAGCAACCCGATCTACACAAACGTCTATGGCAAACACATAAGAATTTAGTGAACTGTGAACAAGTGAGCCAAAAAAAAGTTGATATTGTAAGTACTAGACAGATGTTTTTACAACTCTACGAAGGGCTGGTGTGCTAAATCACTACATGGCAATCATCATCAACAGCCAAAATCCTCACAACCCGATCTACACAAACGTCAGTGACGAACACATAAGAATTTAGTGAACAAGTGAGCCAAAAAAATTTGATATTGTAAGTACCAGACAGATGTTTTTACAACTATACAAGGTTTGGCATGCTATATCACTATATGGCAATCATCATGAACAGCCAAAATCCTCACAACAGAAATATCAAATGCTAAGGCAGCCCAGGCCTTTTAATGTATCTATCTTTATGATTTGAGCTACTTTCAGTGACAAGTTCTATATTCAATTTTCAAAGACACTACCATTTGAGTAGGTTAGATAGTTTTGCATATCAGTTTTGAATAAAGTGCGGTGCAGGTATCTTTTCACTGAATGGACAAAGCACACCCAGTAGGCCAGCGCCCTAAACACTGTAGCATGTAGCTCCAGAGCTTTGGAAAAGAATGATAGTTTTTGTTGCAACAGTGGATGCATCGCAAGGCAGAGCAACAGCACACAAAACCTCATGCAACACAGACCAGATTAGCACTAAGAGCACTCAGAGGGCGCTCACTGCTCAATTTGAGTATAACAAACTAGTTTCCACAAATTACGCATCAAGCCTTATTCTGCAATCCGATCTATACAACGTCCAATTCGAGGAACCACACGCCCCCACCAAAACTTCAGCACAAAGAGGATAATATGCTGTCGCAAGGAATATCACGCATACATGAAACAGCCAGCTGGTTAACTCAGCTAGATGCCACTACTAGTCTAAACGCATCACTCAACAAGTCAGCAGCAGCACACCTGCCGATCGAGGAGCGGTACCAATACCGGCGGGAGCCATACACGCTCGCAATCGCTGCTAGAGAGCACCAGTACGCCCGCCCGCCTCACTAGTAGCACGTCGTATAGAATAAGAAATGGCCGGAGGCAGGGGAAAGGGAGGAGCCACCTTGCAGAAGAGCCTGCCGGACTCCACGGCGGCGCGCGGCCTGACGCCACATGACGAAGTGGCCGAGGAGGCGGGGGATGGCGAGGCGAGCACGAGCGCCGCTTCGGCCCACGCCGGCATCCGGGGCGGCGCGGGCGGGGGACGCGGAGGGTTCAGGGCAGCGAGAGCCGAGAGCGAAGGCCTGGGCTGGGGAGCAGGTGAGATTCCGTCGGCTGTTTGGGTTCCTGAGATTTTCTCCTCCGCGCCTGCTGCGCTGTATACACGACACAGCCTGCCTGGTGCCTGCTGCTGCTGGTGTGCGCCGTCCAGGTCCAGGCTCAGTCGGGTGCGCACGGCACGCCACGGCCGCGACCTGCGGGCACGCCATGCGACTGCGATGCCGATGCGATACTTGTGAGGCAGCCAGAGCCAGCCGTTTTGCCGTAAGCGTACGGGGCAGTGGCGCACTGCAGAGAAGTTTGCCACGACGACACGAGGTTGGGCTGGTGCAATGTGTGCCTGTATGCTGTAGCCAGGGATGCACATGGTTCCGTCTTTCCGTTGGCCTGCTACTGCAAGCATGTCATGCTCATTCGGTGGGCGCTGCTGCAACCTGCAAGCGTATTGTCTTTCGTCGGCCCTGTTCGCTTGAACTTCTTATTAGTTAGAATCTATAGTATTTTTCTCTCACAATAAAACAGCTTCAGCCGGCTTATCAGGTGACTTATGTATCAGCCAAACAGAAGTTCACAGAATGATAGAATCACAGTCCACTGCAATTAAGCCACAGAATTGGCATGATCAGTTGAGCCAAGAAACCAAACTTGAAGGGAAATCGCGATTTTCTTATGCAAACTAAGGTCTAAGGGCATGCTCTACAATTAAAAAAAAACATGCTAGAAACTCGGAAACTAGACATTTCCAAGTAGGAAACAGAAATGAGTAATGCTTTGAGGATTCTAGGACTCTCCTACCAAGTTCAGTTGACTGTGTAGGGTACACAGCCACAAAATGGTGTGACACTGACAACGCTCTGAAAGCTACAGCACAAGATTACATCTCCCTTTGCTCAGG
Organism: Miscanthus floridulus; assembly: GCF_019320115.1. Lineage (NCBI taxonomy): Eukaryota > Viridiplantae > Streptophyta > Magnoliopsida > Poales > Poaceae > Miscanthus > Miscanthus floridulus. The sequence goes on along the minus strand of NW_027096633.1, from coordinate 20,533 downwards.
CACAGCAGGGAGGTCACAAGCACCAAAAACGTCCAAAAAGGTAACAATTATAATAACTCATCAAAGGGACAGAGGGGAAAAAAATCAAGCACACGTCCTTTAACAGCCAACGCATTTCGGTACTCGAATGACAGGAGTGGACTCCATTGGCAATAAGCTAGCGTGGCTTCTGAACATGATATAATATTCAGGCCTGAGGCCTCAATCAAATGTTGGTGATAAGCACTCTTCGACCATGTCCAGTAGATTTGGGTTTTCCAATGCAGCCGCAACACGTTCTTTGTCGTTCAGTTGCTTATTCACTGCAACAAAGAAATAATTTATATGATGAGATATTCAGCCAAGCGATTGATGTGGTAACTATTGCAGAAGCTGTAGAACATATACCAGCAGCTTCAGTTGCGTGCGATCCAGGGGCAACCCTTATGTCCACCTATAACAGTTAAGATTCAGATGGTTGTCCAAATTTTCTAACGAGATAACAAACGATAGAGAGAGAGAGAGCGTGCGCACACACAATAGACAAAGAAACAATTTTCCCTAATTTGTTAATGATTAAAAAAACTTCCAGATCTTTCTTATTAGATTGCATTTCCACCTAAAAAATCAAATATTTTCTTATGAAATGTATAGCATATTATGTACATGAGCCACCAATTTTGTAACCATTTTAGTGCCCAAGTTTTATGTGCAACAATGGTATAATCATTTTATAATTCAATCTGAAAGACAGACATTTCAGGCCCATGTACCACCTCTGAAAAAGTAATTAGCAACAAAACTATCCCTTATGATAGCAGTATCCTAACATAAATGCCATGCCTATCACAGATATCAAACCCTGATTGCTCTGGCAAAATAATATTGATAGTGTAAATCGTAACATAAGTACTTTGTCTCAAGCTCTACAATGACAACAAACCTTGTAACGAGGAGGGAGACTCCGTACAAGTTTCACACGTATGCAAAGGCCAATAATAGTTGCCATACTGCAGTGCTCCACTGTTGGGGTGAAAGTAACCCTGATGCAAAGCAAATATGAATCTCAAGAGTGAGCTTCAGTAACAATCCTGAATTGTACATCCAAACCAAGGAGCATAGATATATGAGAACTTACCTGACATGATTACTTTCATCATTGAGTTCAATTGAGTCTTCAGTTACCACATTCAGCTGTTCCAGTGAGTATGGGTGCTCTGGATCCTTTATATCTCTAATGTGATGTAAGAACATTAAGGACCACAACCAAATAGCTAGGATAGAGAGCTCACAGATAAATAGAAAAAACAAGCTTCACTGCATTTATATAAGGGAAATCATTAAGAAGGATATCAAATATTTCCAGCTGGTCTATGGGCTCTGCCGCATTTTCATCTGTGGTCTCTGGTGCCGGTCGAATGCGCCTTTCTTTTTTCTCATGGATTATAGGATTAGCATTAATCAACCCCATAGCCATTTCTATGAAATGCAATGCAGTAACTTTAGATGAGGAAGACAAAATTCCTGAAAGTCGAAACAAATGAAAATGTGTTGGCAACAATATTTTGTTCAAATTGCACAACTAAATTATACCATAAAATATTTATCAAAGAATATTTATTTTGCGGGCTGCACTATGAACTCAACCATTTGTGGCAGCTATGCAAAACAACCGCTTGCTTGCTAAGACGCTGGAGTGCAAACTAGGTCCTTTGAGGTTGTTTACAATCAAATGTCCCCTTGCTTATTGAAAAAAAAAATCATGTTGAGTCGACCAAACATAAAAAAGACTAAAAAAAAACAACAACAGAATTCATCCTAAATTTCAGTTGAATCCCAACACCACCAGGCGCGCAAGTCAATAACTTGGCAAAACACCACCCAACATCCGCAAATGGAACAAGGGGCTTGGAAACACTCACGATATTCCACAGTAGCTTTGCTTCACCCCATCCACTTCTGATTATCCTCATTCAAACAACTCAATAAATGCCAATTCCCGAGACAAAGTACCCTAAGTGGACAGTGGTGTCACCCAACGAAATTGCAGTTAGAAGAGCAACCAAAGAACCTTCCCTCAAACTTGTGAAGCCAGGCAAAAGGGCCCAGCTGAGATAGAAGCTATTATTTCTGCTCTGTACATCAAGAAAATCTCAATTCATGACATGCTACTCCAAGAAAATTCAGAAGATGCTAGAAGGTACTCATACTTGTTTCCAGTTGCAGACCTAGCCAGAAAATATAGGTAGGGCGAACAAGGCACATATGTCAAAGCTAACCAACATTTGGGTTCAGCCAATACCATATATATATGGGTATCATATAACTATTATAGTCTAAACAGTAAATGGATGGTATAGACAAAGATTCAAGTGTTCTCTCACATGAAAAGAACACAGGAATTTTGTTCCATCAACCATATAACTCACCTTACATCGAATGATCAAAACACCAGAAGATAGACAACCTATATTTATTAATTTGAGAAATAAATGTTCGTTTGAAGGTGTTCATTTCATGAATATTTTATTCCTCAAGTAGATAATTAGGGCCCTGTTTGGCAGGATTTCTTGAGGGGCTTCAAGTGTGGTTTCTATGACTTCTTGGATTAAGTTCTTCAAACACTGACTTAAGAAACAGTTTCACTAGAGGAACTCCAGAAGGGAGAAGCCGTTTTTTGTCTTACAAGGATGAAGCCACATAAGCGTGGCTTCTTGACGAGTCTGGATACAAAAAAACCTTACCAAATAGGACCTAAGTGAATATGTAACAAAAAATATTTGAACATGGGGCTTACTAGAGCAGATTCCCCTTCCACTTCTCCCTCATAAACAACAGCATCGGCACTCAGTCAGTAAGTGGGTGTGTGTGTTTGTGTGTGTGTTTGGGTCTCTGTATGACTCCTTTCTCTACTATTAATACAATGATACACAGTTCTCCTGCGTATCCGCGAAAAAAAATAAGGTACTTGGGTCCAAGCAACTCTATGAATTGGTACTAAAGATGCTCTTTAAATCTATAAAATTATGCAATTGGCTGATGAGCAACCTAATTTTGTACCCACCTTTTCCAAGAACCCAACATAATTTGAGTATTCAACAAATAAAAGTTCCAACTAGCAAGTAGCAACTACGGAATGTAGGGATCAGACGTGTTTTCTATACTGTTTCTTTGTAAAGGATGAGATAGCCATATGTGCTGTTGCGCCAGCGCTCGCTGTCGCTGATGCTGGCACCTCTCGGTCCTCACCTCCTAGGCCATGCTCGTGCCCGGCTCCAGTACGCCCACGCAGACCACGCCTGGTGCATGCCCTCAATGAGCCAGCTCGGCAGCTCCCTCTATGCTTTCCCTTTCCCACTCAAAATAGCTGAAGCGGGAGGCCAGAATTCGTGTTCACCAATCGCTGTGGTGGCACTTGAACGTTAAGAAGTGATCGGTGGGAGGTGCTCACACTGGATGACACAAACCGAAAGGGCTGAAGAGAACCGATCTCTCTCCAGCTTGGGCTATTCGCAGTTTGGCCATTGCCATCAGCCAAGTCAAGTTAAATTGGGCTGACCTAATATAATACAGCAATACACCTAGTTCGGCCCAGCGCTCACGCCACGATTTGGGAGAAAAATTGAAGGGGAATCTGTAGCTGTTTCTACTCTGGAGAATTGTACATCAACTAGCCATCTGTTCCTACAGCTAGACAGGAGACAGGAGACAGAAGACAGAGAGGACACTCACGGTCACGGCTCACCTAGGCGGTTCGGCGGATGGCGATTGGCGGGGCGGCTCGGCCTGGAGCTTAAGCCTTGGATGGAGGAGTCACACCGGCGAAGGTCTGGCCGGCCCGTGCGCGTGCGGGGTCGCCGTCCTGGCGTCGCCTCCCAGGAGCGCCAGCAGTCGGTGGAGAACGGGTGAGGGCCGGCCGTCGACTCGATTTCACGCCCTCCTAGCACCGGTGACCTGGCTCCAAACCTAGGACGGCAGCGAGCGAGCGGAGAAGGCGGACGCGTCGGGAAAGACGACTTGGCTGTTTCTCTCTTTCTGGTGCTACTAGTAATCCATTCCAACTTCGCTACAGCCTCTTGTGGGCCTTATGGGCCGTGTTGGGCCTCCTCACATACAAGTATACAAGTGTACACAGGCTCGGTAACGAGCTGCGAGCCCGACCGCGACCGAGCAGATCGATCCATCGTTCTTCGGTTCTTCCAGCTCGTGCAGTGCTCGTCTTCTTGGCCGGGAAGAAAGAAAAGGGGCTTTGGCTGGCGATGGCGGCGGCGATGGAGTTCCTGGAGGCGCAGGGCGCGACCCGGCCGGAGCTCGCGGAGTGGTACGCGGCGCTCGCCGACCTGTACCAGCGAAAGCTATGGCACCAGCTCACCCTCAAGCTGGATCAGTTCCTCGCGGTCGCCGTCGTCCAGGTCCGCATGATTTCATCATTAATGATGTCTCGTTTTGTTTACCTACCCTAGTCGGTTGTCTTCTGGCGTGCAGCGTGCGGCTTGATCTTTTAGGGTTAAACTTTAAAGGGGGCGCATTTTTACTTGTGGCCGTTAGCTTTTAAGTTCAATGCTGTGCGCTGCAGCGCGCGGAGTAGATGGTAATCTCACATGGGTGAGGTGTTTGTGTGGGTTAATTATGTTAAGAGAACACCATCATGCAATACTGTCTATCAGTATAGGTTCGAGTTCGATCATAGGAGCGTGCATACCTAAGTTTGGATTATGTGTAATATGTTTCTACTACACTCCTAGAGTTAAATGCTTGAGTTTTTGTTGCTTTTAGTTTACTACTCCTACTTAACAGATACTCTTGCTTAACTTGCTATGGTTTTGATTGTCTACACACCTATTACATTTCCTATCCTAAGGTGTAAACATGTCACAGCTGTTGTAATGTGATGTATCTTTAATTTATCTCTTGGGCTTAAGAAATAATTACCCATTGTGAATACATACTGGTTGCTTGTGCTCAGAATTTTGGTTGCTAACTCTATTAATCTGTGGAAATTGTGACCCTTTGGAAATTGTTTCTTATGTAAACTAGCTCACTTGTGTCGGTACAGAATCATAGTTCATTGGACTTAATTGTTATTAATATATAATATATATTATGCAATATGGAATGACTTCCCTTCAAGCACCAATTACATATAGTATTATTAGTTAACATTGTGCAAATAGGTAGTTTTCTTCCTGAAAGCAATGGATGAATAAATTTTCAGTTATCACATTGCAATTCACATCTATGTTGTGAAATTATAAAGTACTCTTATCACATTCACATGTAGATTCATACTTCCACAGATACTTCGAGGCCTTTTTATCAACAGTTTGATTGCCCTTTTACTGTCTTTACCACTGCGCTGATCGCTTTGTGTGTGTGTGTGTGTGTGTTTTTCATTCAGGCGGGTGATGCTCTGATTCAGCTTTATAATCATTTCATCTCTGATTTTGAGACAAAGATCAATCTTCTTAAATTTGCTCACTTCACAGTCGTAGTTTCACGCCAGTATTTGGACAAGGATGCAGGTATAAACTATCTTGAAGGCGTAATTTCAAAACTGCGTGATACCCCGGAATCGCGGATTGAAGAGCCCATTCTGTATGTAAAGATGCAGATAGCAGCATTTCTTCTTGAGAAAGGGAATCAAAAGGATTGTAAGAAGCTGCTAGAAGAGGGCAAAACCACTTTGGACAGCATGGTTGATGTTGATCCTTCTGTGCATGGTACCTATTACTGGGTGTGTTCTCAGTATCATAAGTCCCGTCAAGACTACTCAGAATTCTACAAAAGTGCTCTTCTTTATCTTGCATATACAACAGTCGAGTCACTTTCAGAACCATTCAAACAGGTTTTACATATTACTCCCTGCTTATATTTTGATACCAATAGATTGGGCTTATTCTTACAGTTTCTGATAGGGTTTATATATGAGTTTCAGAACCTGGCATTTGACCTCTCACTTGCTGCTTTATTGGGTGAAAACATTTACAACTTCGGGGAGCTACTTGCCCATCCGATCGTAAGTACAAGTTTTGCACTCGATTGTTCGTGATGTCTTCTTTAGAACTGAGTCCTTGATTTTGAATTGTCTTGTCTAGGACTTTAATTTTGTCCATACGGAAGATTTTAGAATGCCATTGCTATAATCAAATGCAAATTTGCTAAGCTGGATCAATGTGTTTTTCTTATATATGGCATATGAATCATTGACTTCACTTGACATGAAAATACAGCCTGATAAATAAACTTTGCTGTATTCATGAACCAAACTCGTGGCCATACCTAACAGCTTGCATAGTCAAATTTATCTTCACTATAGTGCAATTGCTTTGAGAATTCGAACTGATTTCCATTGTTGACATCATGTAGATCCATAGCCTTTTGGGAACTCAGGCTGAGTGGATATTTCATATGTTGCAAGCTTTCAACTCTGGGAATCTAGCCTTGTACCAAGAAATCTGCAAAGCTCATAACACCGCTTTGAGTGCACAGCTTGCATTGGTGCAAAACGAGATGAATCTTATTGAAAAGATCAACATTCTTTGCTTGATGGAAATCATTTTCAGGTAATTCTCGTGGTCATCTGGTGCTATCATGAGCGAAGCTTAGTTCAGTAACAGCTTTGTCTACTTGCAGTCGATCATCTGAAAACCGCACGATCCCAATGCGGGATATAGCAGAACAGACCAAGCTCTCTGTTGAAGATGTGGAGTATCTACTAATGAAGTGCCTCTCTGTAAGACCTACCCTCCAAAAACCGTGCTTGGCCCTTTTTGTTCTTGTGGCAGTATCATCATGGTCTTTTGACATTACTATGTTTTTTTTCTTCAGGCTCGTCTTATAGAAGCCATAATTGATCAGGTCGATGGAGTTGTCCATGTTTCATGGGTTCAACCAAGGGTGTTGGGCATAGACCAAGTGAAATCCTTGCGTGACCGCTTGGATACATGGATTGGGAAGGTCAATACGACCTTGCTTTCTGTTGAAGCTGAGACACCAGATTTGGTATCTTCGTGATGTTCTACTCCTCTCGAAGGATCACTGTGATATAATCTGATGTGAACGAAGTCATTAGATATTTATCGGGTTGTCCCCCTGTAACGATTGCTGTAACAGTGTAACCTCGTTGCTTCAGTTTTACAGTGTACATTCTTATGGAACCGTTGCTTCGCAGAATGCTTCAGCTGACTCTTAGCTTAAGGTGCGATCTTTTTTTTTTTTAACAATAAGACACCGAACCGAAACAAGCATTCAGCCATTCACCTACGTCTACGCTCGACGATTAAGTGGTCTCAAATCACAAGGAATCAGCATAAATGACTTAAGATTTCGAGGGAATTCCATAGCACTTCTCCAAAAGCCAAGGATTAGAAATCAAAACTTAAACTGTAACCATCTTACATACATCTCAATACAATGAGAATGGCGATATCCAAATGCTAAACAAAATTTGCCAACATCGTGTTGCTAGTGTCCACTACTATATATATCCATATGAACCATAACGAATCAGTGGTCACAAATCACACTAGTCAGCATATATGACTTCCAGCATTTTCAAGGAATCCATAGCATTTTTGCAAAAGACGGGGGTTAGAACACAACTCAGCTGTGACTACTATCCTACACCTATATCTCAATACAATGGAATGGCGATAAGCAACTGCTAAACAAAATTTGCCAGCACCATGTTGCCGGGGCCTAGTACATAGAGTATAACTGTAAGAACAAGGATTTGGTTCAGATTTGAGAAGAGTGTGGGCCTTCTAGTTCTGATCTTGGACAATTATCTGATTAACCACGCCAACAGCAATCGTGCGCCCAGATGACCTCAAGTATGCCCTCCCAAGAGCACGGCTCTTAGAGAATTCCTGAACACAGACAGCTCCATCTAGTGTGACCTGAAAAATTGCAAGAAAAACAGTACACTGGTATGTGAAATGTATGATCGTTGGGTAGTCTAAAAGAAAGCCATTCACAGTGATCCATTTCATTTATTACCTGTATAAGAGCATTCTGCTTGGATTTAAGAAATCGAGGTGCCGATTTACTTGGTTTGCCAGTCTTGTCAAGTAATGCAATGATTTTTGTTACTCTTGCGGCCTCCTTCACATGATGTATGTGAAATTCCACCTAGGTCCAGTCATCCAGAACATTGTTATGATATGCTGGTAAAAGCTAATCAAGCAGAATTTGTCATAATTTTACCTGAGAGCCAACAAGAATAGGAGTAGTGATGTCCAGGACTAGAACCTTCAGCTCCAAGTGGTTAGCTACAGCCACAGGGAAACCAGGGTGGCAAAGAACCCCGCCAGGTATTAGTTGACTTCCATCAATACCCTGTAAACAAATCGCCACATTATCACCAGCTCTTGCTATGGTGCATGAATTGGAGTCCCGCTCAATGGTTTTCACAGTCGCCTCTTGCCCAGAAGGTAGAACTAACACCTGCAACAGGAAATAAAGGATGTCACAGAAAAATATAAGCATCACCATATAATTCACGACCATTCAACTGAACAGTAAAGAAAGAATGGGAAAGGAAAAAATTTCCCCAGGACATTATTAAACAACTTAGATGCAGATAAATTCCCGTATCTTGATACTGAAAGGTCAAGGATTAGCATCACATGGCCAAGATCATGGTTTTAAACTTTTAATAAATATACTGGAACCTTATCCACTTCATATCAAATTCTCAATGCAATAGTGGATCATTTAATCATTTAACGCGTCTGCAGGGAAGAGAAGCTCCATAGGAACATACCTTAGAACCATTTTGAATGGCTCCAGTTTCCAATTTTCCATAAGCTGCCCATTGTCCTGTTGACTGAGACTTTATAACATCACAGATTGGAAGAATCAAGGGCATTCAAAACATCCCGAGAAGGAAGCTGCAGGGAATCTATAGCATCCAAGAGGCAAAACCCTTGATACCTAACAGGATATCTCCATTTTAGATACACAAAAGAAACAGCATACTCCTAATCACATAGAAACCCTTCGTGGCCAACAAAAAAAAAATATAACATTCTTCCCATACATGTTCAAGGTCCACACTCTCAAATTTGACCAAATAGGCGCTGTGAAAATATACATGTGATGATTGAAAAAGGCTACTGAGTAGTAGAAACCAATTTTTTTATTAAAAAACAACATTGAACATTTAACTGCAGGCATAGTTCATTTAAGAGTAGTGAGAAGCTGTTCTCCAAAACATTGACAGGTTTTAGTATGAAATTAACCAAACAACATTAACATGAAAATCCATAGCAGCATAGCTGTTCACAACCATTTGCTCCAAATATGGATAAGCAAATTGCCAGCTAAACTACAGTCTCTTTTACTTGTAGTTAAAGAGATGGACAATCTCCAAACACTTCCACCTTTTTCCTGATTACATGTAGAAAAAATATATATACAGCGTTCAATTCTCTCCAGACAACATCAGTCGTCATTTGATATATGTAGTTCAACTTCTTAAATTTAATTACTTAGATCAAAATGATGAAAGTGACATGTAGATATGTCTTGAAAAACAAATGACAATATTACATATTTACATTTATAACCAATATATTACAATGGAATTCAGCATCACAGTTCACACTTTAGAGATTGTATTGATGCTCAAAACGACATTGACCGAAGCGAGTATAACTACTGTTAGTGATAATCGCCTAAGATAGTTTCATGCAAGGCAGCAAGAGGAACTATTATACATTGCTATACAGTCCAGACGATGTCTATTTTGGACTGTGGTAGTATTAGAGATATGAGCACCACAAAACATGTATACGCTGAAGCAATTTTTACAACACTATTCAATCCATGAGATGATATAGATTTAAGATCCATTTGCAACAATAGGTTTGAACTTTGAAGCGCCTTCTAAACAGAAAGGAACGATAAGTCATAAATTTCAGACTACTCGTAGGAGGTCATAAGCTAGACAACCTCATCATTGTAATGTAATTATCCGACATGGAACAAAAGTTCACCTGATATCGAACTTACCACAAGGTTAAACGAGCATCTGAAGGAGCATTGATCAAATTTTGGTTTTCTACAACACTAAGAGGAATCCAGGTAATAGCTGAGTCCTTGAAGTTGCATGACCGCAGGAAACTACCAAGTTGTAGTTTGATGAAATCAAACCTTTCTTTTGCATACACAACAGCATCCATCTTGTTGACTGCGACAACAAGCTGTTCGACACCAAAGCTTCTAACAAGCTGAGCATGCTCTTTAGTCTGGCCAACACCTTTTCCTCCTTCACCGTCCATGCCAGCTTCAAAAGAACCAGTGGAAGCATCGACGACAAGAATAGCTGCATCAGCTTGTGTTGCACCAGATATCATATTTGGCACAAAATCTTTGTGGCCAGGTGAGTCAAGTAAAACTACACGGAATTTCTTAGTCTCCAAATAAGCCACAGCCACAGTCATTGTCACACCCCGTTCCCTTTCTTCACTGCTCTCATCCATGGCCCATGCAAAAGCAAATGACCCCTTCCCCTAAAAAAATGCAATATAAAACAGACAGTTATTACACACATTAAGAAATAGAGTGGCTTATATGAAAGAGGGGACCAACATACTTTCTCTTTCGACTCCTTTTCATTCTTGTGCATAACTTTTTTTGATATCCTTCCTAAGAGATGCAGTAATCTCCCAGATAGTGTCGACTTCCCAGAATCAACATGACCAACCTGCCCACATTGTTCAAAGTCACTTCCCTTCAGACATCGTACATGTAGAAGAACAACAATGTCCAAATAATAGATACTGTATTTACAACAGAAGTTGGGTGATGACCTACTATTGCAAGGTTTAGTTGGCTCAGCACCCCTGACTCCGGATCAGCTAACATCCACTTCTCAGGCTTATACTCTTCAGACAAACAAGGTTTTGTAACATTCACATTGTTGTTGTCTACATTTAGCTGGCCTAGGTCAGAAGAGAGTTTCTGGATCACATTGTCATTCTGTGAAGAACTGCTAGCCCCGCCACTCTGGTTACCCTTCGGCTGAAAACCATCGGAAGCCAACAGAGCTATCCTTTCCACAGGTACTTCAGAAAGTACAGGTGTTTTCTTCTTTTTTTCAGCACCTAGTGAGCTTCCAGCAGATGTTAACTGCATGGAATTGGCTGTTGAGATGCACAAAACAATTAGAATTGAGGAAACAGGAAAAAAGATAACTACCTGTTAATAGAATATGCAGCATATCAACTTTAGTTTGGCACATCAATCAATCTTAATACAAGAACACCTCAATTCAGAAAGCGTGCCAAGCAAGATATTGACTGCAAAGCCATTGAACAAGCAAACCATTTCTTTAGTGTATATAGACAATGTTTAGCAATTAGCATCCAAAAATACTTATGGATAGCCCAATGCTATGGACTGCAATAGCAACAAAGGTCTTCAACTAGACTGGGATTGACAGAAAAAAAAAGTCCACAAAGCCATGGGAACATCAAACGTCGGTCCGTAGTGGGAAAAAAGAAAACCAAGATCCTTTTCGGCACATACGAGAAGCAAATGTGCATGGTTATACTGCTAGTCATTATTTTTCCCTTCCATTTTTCCTATTTATTTGGATGATTAGGAAGAAGCAACCAACTCAATAGTACATGCCAACTGAGTTCTTAGTTAGACATATGAACAATCTAATAATCTATACAAATGATGCAAATTTGTATCAATAATACATTTATCATAAGACATACTAGCATGCTTTCTCGCAGAATCACCATCAGAATCCAGAGAACGAATCTTCACTGGCGTCCTGGCAGAATTGGTTTTTGACGCAGCAGATGTCCTTGGCTCACTTGACACTGCAACGGCTGCATCTGACAGAACAATGATAACATGTAAGGAAACATTACGATTCCTTGTATACTTATAAACAGAATCAGAATTGTTGAAGCATGTGTGACTCTGATACCTTTTAACAGACCATCCTTCGCAGATTTGACAAAGGTCTCACGGAAAACCCCACACATCTCACAGTACATCATGCTTTCATGATTACTGAACGTGCACATGGAACATGTCCAATGAACCGGCACTGTACTTGAGGACTTCTTCAATGATTCTATGAAAGATATTGGCAACAAATATTAGAGATCAATGAGCCATATACTCATATTACAGTCCATTGGGTTGTACTAGCAGAGAAACTCCTCAAAACTAAACCATGCAATAAGGACATAAAGTGCAACACATGTAAAGCATAGACGTTTGAAGATCCAAAGGATACCAATCAAATCAATTAGCTGGATGACCAAAAAATCATTTCCATAGCTCAGGATGTTAAAAACAATACTATGCATGTTCACCACATGCCCACAATCCGGCAAACAATCAGCAGCGATACCTGCTAGAAGAGTGGTAACCTGCTAAGCCCCATACATTTTCATACTGCACAAGGTTTTTGTTTAAATTTTGACTGCTGACTCGATGTGTGAAAATTGACCTCAGAATGCAAATATGCATGATGCCTTCAGGCAACGAATATGCAACACAACATCTCCATAGCACAGCATAAGAGGATGCAAATTTTGCATGTAGTAAATCACTGTTTCAATTTCACATACAGAATGCTACATCTACAATAAAACTGGGCACAATTACATGCAACCCACATCAAGCAGTTGAGCCTATCAGCAGTTGGTGACCAAAATAGGCAGTAGAAATTAATGCAAGACAACGAAATAAACACTAATCAGCTGGGCAGCCATTGATTTGAGCAATAGAACAGCTGTTGTGAAAAAATAGGCACATTTCCGATTGTCTCAATCAGACTATAAAGCAGCTCTAGTAACCATTGCCACCTCTTTAGAGATGATATATTGATATGGATAAAGCCAGAAGATTCAGAAGTATACCTTTCCCCATGTTAACAGGATGGTTGTTGCCGTATTCGGTTTCATCATACTCATCATAGTCATCATCATCATACTCATCATAGTCATCGTAGTCATCATCGTAGTCGGGTCCAGATACAACCTTGCGAGGCATTTTCCTGGCATAAGGAGATTCCAACAAGGAAAGCACTGTGATCCATGCACATGGCTAGTAAAGTCAAAATCAGGAATGGCTCAACTCAATAAGGATTCCTATAATCCCATCCACAACAAAATAGCCAGTTGCCAGTGGCATATGCAGTACCAAATGCGGCACCAGAACAGAGGGGTTCCTAATGACATACTCGGTAAGACTAACATAAGCTTCGGCTCCAACCAATTGTCATCCCTAACCCAGCCGCACATCCATACTTAATAGATGCAATTGAAATTCACAGTTTGAAAAAGCCTAGCAATCTGATGCCAAAGCAAGTAGCTAACTCAATTGCCTAATATAACCTCTCTCAGCTCACCCACAATCTAGCAAATATTTCATGCTAATAGTTGGCAAGATTTTCTTTCCCCAAACAAACTGAGAAGTACATCATCAAGTTCATGTCTCTGTCTCCAGAAAATACACAATTCTACTCACAAATTACAGCACATCAAACAGAGCAAGCTATAGAGATTCCAGAGAACGAGAGACAGATGATAACTCACCGCGTATCTAATCTACTTACTTCGCACCCACAAAAATTCAGTCCTCTCTGCAGCCGTATCTACAGCTGCTGCACTACACCCACTCCCTCCTCTCCCCAAGTCCCTAAACCCTAATGCTGCTTTCGCATCGAACGGCGTCGCTGCCTCCCCGGACTGTACCAGTACCACCCGCCCAGCCCGCTACTGCCGCGTACAATCACTGAGGTTCCGGAGTCGACTGCAACTGACAACCGCGCGCGCCCACGAATGTGAGAACAGACAGATTGGGGCACCCTCATAACTGAAGCGGAAGCGGAAGCGCAGCAGCCCCAGACCCAAAAGCGCAGCGGAAAATGCCAGAAAACCATTGGTTGAGACGGGGAGAGAGCCGGTGTACCTCGACGCCGGCTAGATGTGATCGGGGGCTTAGGCTTGAACTCTCTCGCCGCTCTCCGGAGCTCGCTTCTCTGGACTGGAGTCGCGAGGAGGTTGAGGATCGTGTCGGGGAACGGCCGGTTGGGGCAAGTCGATCAGGCGCGGCCGCGGCTCGGTGCGGTATGGGAGAAGAAGGGGAGAAGCGAAGGAAACGGGAGGCCAAGGGACTTCTTCGGCTGCGTGGGCCAACTTGTTGGCGGTTCTTACATGGGCCTTGGGCCGACCGACCTTATTTAATCTTGTGTCGCGTGTCTCGTGTCTCCACCGCCGCCAAGGGAGAAGGAAAGAGGTGGAGCGCGAATGCGCGATGCAGAGCAGATGCGGAAGAAAAAGCGGAGGAGTATCGCCGTCGGCGCAGATCCGTCCGACGCTTCCTCACCTGTCGACTGTCGACCGGCTCATCCCCTGTCAGCTGGGTGCATCAGCAGACCGGGAGTCCACCGCCGATTCGTCGCATCTGCTCGTTGCCCCGGCACGATTGAAGTTTGAGGTCAAATTGGCTGAAGGCCTTGTACTGAACAAGAAGTGGGACGAGCTTGAAGAGTATTTATTCAGGTTCCTGACCGATGTTGAGGGTGACAGAAAGCACTCCCATCCTGGGCCGAGGATTAATTGGGAAAGGTGAATTTGAGCAAGCAAGACAAATTTTCAGAGACAAGGTTGAGCCCCTGTCTTGCGATGAGGATTCTCTGTACAGACCAACCGACCTTGAGCTCCGTGTTGATAAGCTTAAGGACATGGTGAACAATAACAGTTTACCTCCTGATTTTGTCAAAGAAAATGTCAGAGTGGCTGTTCTCGACTATCTCCAGCTTTACTTTGCTGAATCCTTAGGTGAAAAAAGATCTGGACACAAGCATAACTGCGAAATGTTTTCTAAAGTCTTCCATGGTTGGGAAGGTGAGGCGATATAGCTGCTTAGCTTGTGGATGGGTTCTGTCAGTTGGCCGGGTCGCTCCAGGTATATCCGATCACACCAAGCATTCTTCTGCTTCATGTGGACGTTGTCCGAGAGTCACAGAGCAGATGCTAAAACGTCTTGCATACATTGAGGGGGGTCAAGAGCTTGACATAAAGGTGATTGCAGATGTCTACTTGAAGAACTCATCAAAGAAGAAAAAGGCAGCATCTCAGTCTGCATCGGCATCAAACAAGAGGAAGGCACCTGATGATATTTCTCGCCATCAATCTCTTGTGCTTGTGCCTGTTGATCCGGTACTTGCCGTAACTATTTTGGGTAGCATTCTAGATGTGAACGCGTCAGCACTGATGTTACTCTCAAAAGTAAAAGACTCTGTTTGTGCAGAGGTGATGGACATATGCGCAAGGCAAGACGGTCTGATTGTGGGGCTGAGAGGGACATTGGTTGACGCAATAGCCCACGAGACCCCTGTCGAAGATGGATATGCATTTTTCTTGAAGGTTAGTGCACTGCTTGATTCGCGAAGTGGTTTGTTTCCATTGCTAAAACACATTCCAGAGACTGTTTCAGAGCTATTGTTGAAGGAGGATAAGCTCCTTTATGATTTAAGGTATAGCTGTTTGTATGCTGCTGCGACTCCAGCTCCGTTGGCCGCTACGGCAGCAGAGCCTGAGGAACCGCACCAAATGGCCAGGAGAGGAGAAATGCTTTTGCACGTGTCGAAGAGGAGCCGGAGCCATTTCGTAGGTACAAAAGAGAAGCTGCTTTTCTGGGGCTTTGGCCGAGAGCTCCGACTCCGGCAACGGAACACCTCGAGAGGAGCCCTGCCAAACGCGCCCTCAGTCAACCCCGGCACTTTCAAGCTCTGGAAGTTGCCAGTAGATAGGGGGTGTCATTGTAATAGGTAGTGGTGCATAGGTCAGCAGGACCCAGGGTAGGGGCATGATGTGACATTGCTAGTTTGCCACGCTGGGATGTTTTCTTGTTAAAATAAAATCTGAAAAACAGTCAGTACAAGAAATGTAAATGTTTCTTTATCAGGAATAGTTATTTTCCTAAGCACATATGAACCCGAATTGCATTCCAGCATCAGTCCAAAATGCTCTTTTCTGTAACTATATAAGTAACATAATGTATCTTCATTGTGCTTGTCTATTGAATCCCAAAATTACAATATACAAAATTCAGATAGAATATTTCAGTATAGTTTTAGCTGGTTGAGGATATTTTATTGACCTGTGAAAGAACAAGAAACTGTGCCCTTAACTGCCCTGAAAATCCGATTGAAGGTCACATGATGAATTACCAGGCTGACGAACTGGTTGAAATTCAGTTGTATATTTTGCAGAGCATTCAGTTCAGTAATGGAATATTTGTCCTGACATCCATTTAATTGCTCTTTATTGGCTTCACATCCAATATCATGGATATGACCATAAAAATTTCAGATCAAGTAAGATCGAAAGTTTGTATTCAGTACAAGACACTGTATTGGTTTGCCAAAGTATCAAGTGGAGCTACTGAAACACATTTGTGGGACTACGGAAGGCAGAGAACCGCACCTCTTGTATCTGTACTTTTATCATTTTGTTTAACTTAATTTGCAGTAGGGGTGCGCCCCTCCTGTTTTACTCAAAAAAGGTTCTACCATATTACTGTATTTAAAAATAAGCAAAAGGTAATAATATTTTATATTGTTATACTATGTTTCTGATCTATACTCACAAAAGCCAACAAATTGGTGTGCAAATGGCACACAAAGCTGACCACATGGAGGGTGGAGACAAATGGAACTTAAGACAATAAAATGTGTTGTTCCCATCTTCTCACCAATACTAAAAGAAAGGAAAAGTACAGACAACAGTTTCAACTGTCATGTAAAAGAAATGCAGCTAGAATAGATAAATGCTAAAATGAACCTTTTCCATAAATATTCGG
Organism: Miscanthus floridulus; assembly: GCF_019320115.1. Classification (NCBI taxonomy): domain Eukaryota; kingdom Viridiplantae; phylum Streptophyta; class Magnoliopsida; order Poales; family Poaceae; genus Miscanthus; species Miscanthus floridulus. Next base: position 3,712 of record NW_027096633.1, on the reverse strand, counting down.
TGAGTCCAGAAAATGAAATCAGCATAGGTATTTCTCCCGAAGTAGTCCAAGTGCGCGAGTCATTGATATACAGTAGCTAGTTTTGCAGATAATATAGGAGATGCTAACACTTTAATTTACAAAGGGAATGACCAAACTATTTTAATAGAGTCAGAGCATAATATACACTAAAATGAAGAATTCTTTCTAAACACGTTAACAAGAGACGCGAGAGTGAGAGTCCATCTCGTGTGGACATGCAGATAAAGCACTGCTCAGTACACTATCCCTGCAGCACTTATTCAGAACTACTTTTCAGCCATAGAACAATGTTTTACTCTCACAACATTTCAGCATAAACATCAGCATAAGCCAAATTTCGGCATCAGCGAACAGGGTGGCAGTACAAAACTAGCTACTGTGTACTAGTAGTACAAGGCAACCATCACGAGACCTTGATAGCGTTGGCCGTCATGGCGGCCCTCTGATCAGCGACGTGCGACGATCTGCTCGTAGAGATCCCTGATCTTGAGACCGACAATGGTCTGGAAGAGCCCCGTGCCGTTGCTGCTGCCCGGGAAGTCGGCGTGCTTGAGCATCTGCTGCGCCACCTCCCCGTAGAACTTGGTTGACAGGTTGCTCAGGTGGGTCTCCACGTAGATGAGCTCGTCCAGCTTGTCGAACTGCCCGTCCATCTCCACCACCGACACCTTCAGTTCAGACAGGAATTAATACCATCCAAAGGTTCACGAGAGTGCATGAAACGCTGTTAGTGACGCAGATCGAGACAGTGATGAGTGCGTGATTGTCACTGTCGTCAGTTCATCACCTCGTGCCCGAAGTAGGTGCCGAAGCCGTAGGCGAACCTGATGCCGGGGTAGGAGCAGGAGAGCTTCCGGCCGCAGGGGATCCAGTTGACGGTGGATCCTTCGTCGAAGAGGTACACCGGGGCGAAGTGCTCCACGCCTTCCTTCATGATCAGCTTCACGCGCAGCACCTTGCCCTCGTCGTCGCCCGGGCCCGGGATCAGCTGCGTCGGCAGGACCTCGATCACGGCGTCCGCGTACTGCTTCTGCGGCTCTGCAGCAGCAGCAGGAAGAAGAAGAGGAGGGATATGAATTACTCTGCACTGTGACTTGTGCATTCTTCGCGTGCAATGCAAGGTTGCCGGCAGGCTTCACCAATGTAAGCATCGAAGTCGGGCTTCCTTGCCTCGATGCTGGCCCTGATGCTCTCAAGGCTGTGCCCACGCTCTGCCATGTCTCTCTGCAGAATGGAAGCTCAAAATAAATGGTCGTGAAATCCAGGCAGACAACAACGTCCTGACGATGAGCAGTATCGATACACGACGGACCTGAACTTTCCATGCAAACTTCACTTCGTTGCTGATGTCCAGGTAGATGCTCAAGTCTAGCAGGTCCCTCACGCGCTCATCGTACCTGACACAGGCAACAACAGATAGTAGATTATTGAGCATCGCAGGCTGGCAGCGCATTAATGAAAAAAATGACGAAACAAAATGAGGCAAGGGATGCCTCAGTAGTCAGCCCTTGTTTAGTCGTAGGAATTTGGATTTTGGGGCTACTGTAGCACGTTCGTTTTTATTTGGCAAATAGTGTTCAAACATGGACTAATTAGGCTCAAAACGTTCGTCTCGCAATTTTCCACCAAACTGTGCAATTAGTTTTTCTTTTCGTCTACATTTAATGCTTCATGCACAGGCCGCAAACATTCGATGTGACAAGTACTGTAGCAACTTTTTAGAAGTTGAGGTGGAACTAAACAAGGGCTCAAGTAGTCTCACATTGGGTGCAGCCCCTTGATGACGAGGATCTCGGGCGGGGTGATGAGCTCGGGCGGGTCGAGGCGGCCGGTGACGTGGTTGTAGACGGGCTTCTCGACGGCGCGGCCCTCCTTGATGGCCCTCACCTGCTCGTACATGAGGTCGAAGTCGTGGGCCCTCGGGTCCAGCGCCGTGACGCCCTTCGCCTTCCTCCCGGCCCGGTCCAGCGAGTGGTAGTCGTCGAGGCAGATCACCCTGGCGGTGTCGCTCACCAGCGTGTTGGAGTTCGGGTTCCCGCCCCTCGGCGGCTCCGCGCCGCCGCCCAACACGCTCGTCAGCCGCCGCATGAACGTGCTCTTCCCGCACCCGGAGTCCGCCGCCACCCCGATCACCACCGTCTTTGAGCACGACACGCGGATGGTGGTAGTGGTTGGGTAGGCTCGACTCCGGCTTCGAAGAAGGATGGCCGTGCCCGCAGGCGAGTAGAGCGAGGTGGCGGCGCTCGTGTGCACCGTGAAGGCCGCCATGGATCAACCGTGCGTCCTTGTCTTGCCTTGGCACCGTAGATATATGGTCAGCAGCAGACGAAAGCGGAAAGCGACGACCATGAAAAAGCTTGGTGGTGGTTTTGTGGACAACGATATGGTGGGCCCCGCGTGGCTTACGTGGTACCATGTGGGTCACCTGCTGCGGATGAGAGAACCAGCACTGGAAACGGATCGGGGGCGGTCATGTCCCTACAGGCGCTACCAAATTCCGATACTGGAGTTCATAAAACATATTCTCTCCGTTTGAGAAAATAATGCAATTCTCGCTTTCCAAAAAATATTTTTTATGTTTAATCAAATATATATGAAAAATTACTAACATTTATGATACTATAAATAAACATTATTAAATTATAGTTATGAAATATATTTTTATAATAAACCTATTTAGAAATATAGATGTTAATATAATTTTCTAAATTTGGTCGAACTTAAAAAAGTTTGAAATTTTTGGACGGAGAAAGTACCATGGGCCTGTTTGATACAGCTTATAAGCTGCTTATGGTCAAAATAAGCTGAAATCAACAGCTAAATGCTACGCTTTTCAGCAGCTTATTCTGGCTACACTTATTCCCACAGCTCTACTAAGGCCCCGTTTGACAGAGCTTTATTTCACTAGTGAAGCTATTTTTTTTTTGCTTCAGCTCCACGAACAGTTCCACCGGTGGAGCTGAAGCGGTTTTGGTAAACCGTTTGGCAAAATGGCTTCCCTGTGAGAGCATGTTTTTAGAGGCCTGGAGGAGGAGCCGGGAGAAGCCACTTTTTTTGGCTCCATCCCACCCCAAATCACTGTGAGAGCATGTTTTTAGGGGCTTCACAAGTGAAGCTATTTTACTTTATCCCGTTTGGTAGAAAACGGCTCCAAACGGCTCCTGAAGCCGGTGGAGAAGCCCTGCCAAACGGGACCTAAAAAGCAGAAGCTGGATCAGACCAGAATATTTTGACCGCCGCTTTTACTCTATTTGTCGGTACATAAAGTGACCAACTAGTGAATATTTGTAGTTTTGCTGTACGTTGTGATCGGAGGTGGCCTAGCACTCAATGACACAGGATTTATACTGGTTCAGGCAACGTGCCCTACGTCCAGTCGGGTCGGTGACTTTATTTCTGAGCCTAGGCGCTCGAAGTTTGCAGTGGGGTTACAAAAGAGAAGGAGAAAGATGGGGTGTACAAGAGGTCCGGTCAGCTCCGGTTGGAAGGGCCGAGAGTGACAGAAACTTCGCTATGAGCTAAGTGTTCAAACGGGTGCTTGAGATCCGAACCTGGCGGTTCTGTGGTTGTGAGCTATCGATCTAAGAAACTCTGATCAACTGGAATCGGTCTTCTTTGTTGGAGGAAGCGCACCCCCTTTTATAGATGAAGGAGACGGCTTTACAAGTAAGAGGGAAAGGGTGCGTATGTT
>NW_027096632.1:0-80000 GCF_019320115.1 Miscanthus floridulus | reverse complement strand
ACCGAGCCTTGTTGCCCACGCCTACCGAGCCTTGTTGCCCACGCCGGCGGGGTACAAGATAATGGTAGGCGCCTACAACACTGTTGATGTCACTGTAGAATGTCAGATGCATGTGGGAGGTCGTGCTGCCTTCTTCAGGGATGGTAGACGTCGGTACCTGTAAATACTGTTTGATGCCCAGAGGCATGTGAGGAGTCTCACCACGTTCACCCGGTACGGTAAATCCCGGCGTCCATAACGCTATCGATGCCTAGAGACACGTGGGGGCCTTACCGTATGGGAGTTTTAGCGACGCCTACAATACTGTAGAGGGAGATGTCGGCGCCTACAATACTGTTTGTGTCAGGGTGGCTGCAGAGTACTGTTCTGTGCAGGGTATGGTCCCGGGTACAGTGGTTTTGACTTGTGAGCCTTGCCTTGCTTTTCTCCGCGCGTCTCCTGGTTCCTACCGAGCGGGCGTCCCGGTCGGATGGCTCCAATCGGCTCTGAGTGCGTCGGTCGGAGAAGAGCGGTGAGCAGGGTTCCTACGAGCCCCGGTCGGAGGGACGCGGGGTCGGAGTCGGAAGTAGCGCTTTGGGCCAGTCCTTCCGATCGGAGAGGGCGTCCGGAGGCGGCTAGAGGCCGAAGCGAGTGCTCTAATCAGAGTGGTGGGCCAAAGGGGTCGACGAGCGGGCGCCGCTCCTTTTGGTCTAGACCTTCTGGTCGGTGCCTAGGTCGTCCTTCCGGTCTGTTGTATTTAGACTCTTGGGTCGAGCCTTGGCACCGAAGCCGGTCCCCGAGGGACCCCGGGTTTATGAACCCGACACTATTTGTGCAGCTTATCTGGGAAGTGCTTTCCAGAAAAATTGTACCAAACAGGGCTCACATATGTCATATGTGAGTTGTTGACCATAGACGTAAAACTTATAATATTTACCTTTTGCTTGTTCCAAAATAAATAGTTGCACATCTTTTCGAGTAAATTTAACTAAATTTATATAAATTATACTAATATTTATTGTCGGTGTTTCGAATCACCGACTAGTAAATTTGTGATTTGCACGTCTGAAAGATCCTAATGACTAGAGGGGAGGTGAATAGCCTAATAAAAATTTCTACAACAACACTTAACAAAATGGTTAGATTATTATGAGGCGAAACAAGTGTTGCGCTAGCCTACTCAAAATGCAAGCCACCTACCACAATTCTAGTTTAGATAATATCTTTTCACACAATAGCTATGACACTACTCTATGTTAGTGTGCTCTCAAAGGCTAACTAAAGAGCCACACTAACCAAGCAAGCAAGCTCTCACAACTAACTATACTAAAGAGCTTGTCAACTAGTTTGCGGTAAAGTAAAAAGAGTGATCAAGAAGATTATACCGCCGTATAGATGAAGGAACCAATCAATCACAAGGATGAATAACAATGAAGACCAATCACCCCGGAATCAATGATGAACACAATGATTTTTTACCGAGGTTCATTTGCTTGTCGGCAAGCTAGTCCTCGTTGTGGCGATTCACTCACTTGGAGGTTCACGCGCTAATTGGCTTCACACGCCAAACTCTCAATAGGGTGCCGCACAACCAACACTGTTGGTGACGTGAGTCCTCATGTATAGCCCGTCATGGCCATAGGTCACGTCAAGACGCACCTACTCCCTTTCTGGTGTCAGAAGTTTGACCCTGGATTCGTACTCTTAGACCCGTAGTGGTTGAAGGTGGTACGGACCCCTGTCGGGCGAGGCAAAATCCCCCTTCGAGGGGTCTGGCGAGGCGAAGTCCGCGCCCGAGAGGTCTAGCGAGACGGAGCCCGTGCCCTCGGGATCTGGCGAGACGGAGCCCGCGCCCTCGAGGTCGGACGTGACGGAGCCCACGCCCAAGGGGTCTGGCGAGACGGAGCCCACGCCCTCGGGGTTAGGCGTGACGGAGCCCACGCCGTCGAGGTCAAACGACACGAAGCCCGCACCCTCGGGGGCGGATAAAACCAAAATACGCTCTTAACCATCCGGACGAGTTAGCGTTCGTGACCATAACCTTCCTTCTTCCAGATATCCCTAATACTAATACCCGGCATTTATAATGTGTAATAAATATCGTTACATTAATAGTGAAACATGTTTTTTCTAATAAACACATTAGGAGATGCAAATGTTGATAATATTTTCTATATCTAGTTACAATTTTAAAAATAAGCTCTAAAAATTATATGAGCAGCTATTTTGGGACAAAAGGAGTATATATATAAAGAAAAGTGCTTAGTTACTCCCCACAGCCACATATGACAAAAATGTCACTGCTTGAATGGGTAATGATCAATTCTTAGGACCACAGGGCTATGCATATAACTGTAGTCAATGACAGCTAGATGAATAATCAGGTTGACAAATTTGTCTTTCAAGTCTCAACTATAGCTGGTTGAAATGGACTAGAAATTTATACGTCTTGTACCAGCAGCACAACTGCATGTTCAACGAGAGAAAGCCCAAGGTATTCGACCGACCGCAAAGGACCAAACCAAACCACATGGACGCGAGGCTAATGTTTCAACAGCCATAGCGCCTCGAGTGCAATGAAAGCTGGGAAAAGACGAACGGTTCTCATACCAAACTTTCGACTAAATTGGCAGGAACGATAGCATATACTAAGCATATACCAAATATTGCCTTGTACTCCATAAATTGACCATTACACTACTGTTTCTGAAGAGCTACCCTCCTACTTCCATGCCATCTTAAAAAGCAATTCTCAGCGCCACTGACATAAGAAAAGAAGACTCAAGGTGTACTGACAGGTATGCACAAAACCATCGAGTGAACATGTGCTACGTAGCCACAAGTAACTCCCCATTTTCTCAAGAAATGTAATTCTCCATCATGACTGGCTTCACTTGTTCCCTCTGAAGTACATGTACACTTTCTGCAAACATCAAGACACAGATAGCAATGTTATGCTTTAGAATTATGTATTATTATTAAGAAATACTTCAAGAAAGGTCATCTGAAACATGGAGCAATGTAGAAACAAAAAAAGTAGACAAACATCACACCATACATAATGGTGTTATATCGGATGCAACAAAATTGTAAGACCAATTCTTATGCTGAGTCCCTACATATTAAGAAAACTGTATTTGTTCATCCAAATGACAAACTAAATAAAATAGCAAGACAACCAAATAAATCATTTGCCAAATCAGACATTAAAAAATTGGTAACAGTTATGTTTCTCAATGAAGCACCCCCACCGTATTCTTCTAAGGCAAACATATTTTACTCAACTGTACATTAAGGAAAAAGTCTACATAATCCCCTGACAAAACAGGTATCTTGCACACTAGACTATTTTACTCAACGGATGTCATCAATTCCTGGGAGAGGTCAGCCTCCTTGACCCCTGAACGCGGGCCAAGTCCAGAACATCCTGCAAATTTGGTAGCAGGGACTGCCGCTATTACATCCCTCTCTGCCAATTGACGCCACCTCTAAGGCAAGCCCCCCCCCCCCCCCCCCCCCCCCCCCCCCACCCACCCACCCAACAATGGCCCACCTCCTTCCGTGGGGTCAAGGCCCAGCACTGGTCCGAGGCTGTTCGTGCAGGTCCACCATGTGGACGGCACAGAGAAGTGGAACGGGATAGGGTGAGTAGCTCTATTGGCGTAGGGGCATCATGTGGTGGCCAAAAAATCGCTACAGCGACTGGCATGGAGCAAAGCGAGGGAGGGATGAGCGGCAGCAACATACGTGGAGGAGAGCTGGCAAGGGTTGATGCAGGGACAACTAAAGCACATCAGTTGCACCCTGACAAGTGGCCCAGGCCTCACGGCATGCCACTGGCAAAACCACCTCAGGTGGTCATTCAAATGGTATTGCATAGTTTAGTGTGTGGAATACCACGGTTTATAGGTTGAGGGGGTGAAGTAAGCACCCTAGGGATATCTTAGGGTGTATGTAGACTTTTTCCTAACACTAACGTCCATAAAATGTTTATATCAATGCGAACTTCAGACTTTAATACCAAAAAAGGACTGCTCATCTAGTATGTTGTTACACAATGGAACATCCACTAGTTTGCAGAAACATTGAAATGTCAAGGTAGCAAATCGATGACTGTTGAGGGGAAAAAACTTTCATACCTGAAGAACCCCAATGCTCAGCAGTGTCTCCAGACAAAACAGTGCAAACCCCACAAAGTAAAAGATCTGCAACAGGGAAGTATTGATTCTTATTATCGCCCCAAGATTTGGGAGACATCACGTATCTGATGCATTGAAAAAGGCACGAAAAGTGTGTCCACCACTCAGCTTACCCCAATTATCACATGCTCAGAGAAGGTGTCAATCGCAGCCAGAATACCACTAACAAGAATTTTAAAAAAAAAGTTCTGCATCAGACTAAGCATAATACATTGATGTTAAAAAATAGGTCAGCTATGAATAACATTTTCACACCATCCACCCAAGCCAATACGTTTAAGAGCATATTTACAGACCCAATAAAGCATATAGCAATGAACAGTTCAGCTGCTAAATTTGAGACATTGAACTGGCACATGGCCAGCCATATTCTTTTAAACGAGCATAAAATTAATCAGCTAACTGAGTTATTTCAGATTCAGAGCTTGCATAGGAATATGGAAGAACTTATTTCTGACCTTTCACAGAAAATTCTCAACTATAAGCACCAAGTAATTGAAACTAACTATACTCATAATATGGCCATGGGCAGCCATCCAACAAGGCGGCACACACACGTCCAATTATCATTAATTGTTGTTTGTTTGGAACCCTATATCTGAAAATTTAGGGAATTATCTCTTGCAATCCATAGTGACATTGTTTATTATGAAGATAGAAATCCATATAAAAGGGTTAGTCATCTACGGGTTATGATCAAGCAAGAATCAACCTAGTTTCTCCTCCGAAATCTGTGATCCCAATCTATGATTTATTGATTTCTCCTTTCCCAGCAGCCACCATCACTGGCTATCTATGCAATGGCGCTTACCCACCCAAGCCCATAACTACTGATGCCTTTGATTACTTTAGATAAAAGGAGTGGCAAACTTACGTTAATGATTTCCCATGAAATACAATTGGTGGAGCAATGGCAGCAATTATGCAAAAACCAATGTGGATCTGCACCAGACATAATTGCAAAAAATGACCTCATCTGTGCTAAATGAAAAGTGACAACTACTAAAGTAGTTGAACTGAAATGTTAATCATGCAAAATAAACTTGCAAATTAGATCTTACCAGGTAACACAGGAAAAACCATCCAAAACTGAAAGCACTGTTAGTCCTGTTTAACAAGTTAATGAGAGTGTCAAATACAAAGCATCATGCAGCAAAGCAAAGACTTATAAATATAAGCATCTTGGTTCCAGAAATGTATATCATAACTATAGTTAAGTTCCACTTAACAATCTTATACTAGAATTCGAGCCACATCAATGATTGGTGCCTAAATATAATAGGGACAAATATACCGTGCCTCACTAATTGGTACATGAAAATAGTCACTACACTTCCCAAGTTCGCATATACTATATTTACACAAGAACTTGCGTTGCAATACGCACTGATGGAACACTTCCCAAGTCCGCATATACTATATTTACACAAGAACTTGCTTTGCAATATGCACTGATGCAAAAGACTCTAGGATGGGCACATATTAATTTATGCAATTGCAATATGCACTGATGGAAAACGCTCTACAATGGGCTCATATAAAATGTACTACAACGCGAAATTTATCCATATTAAGGAGTTCCAAAAATGATCACGGCATACCTCATTGCACGGTAGAGTGGCCTATACCATATCAAATATGACAGAGGAATTCCAAGCAAAGCATAGATTGTTGCAAGGAAAAACAACTTTGAATCTGCAAGCATAAGATATGCCAACTATTTAATGCAAGTGCAATGTATAGAGTACACCAGCATTTACAGACAACCATGAAACCCACCTCCCTCCTTGATCCAGCAGACTATGACAGCAATGAAGTTCCAGGACAGGCAAAGCACAATTCCTGCAATTTTATATTAACACAAATCAAAAGCATGAACAATCACTGCTAGCCACCTTTCAAATACACCATATCTAGTAGACTTGTACCCCTAATTGCCTGCTTCTGCAACCCCACCTAGATAAGAAAATGACTTGTTACTAATAATCACAGTGCAACAAAATGGTCCATGCCAACATACCAAGCCAGCTTGCAAATGCAAGATACTGCAACTTCTGCACATTGGCTGGTATCTCATTGGCAATGTCATGGTGGATGATGGGGAAGAATGGTGGCCAGTTCTTCTCCTCCATCGGCACGCCAGCTGCACCAAGCAAAATGGGGGGAAATGCCAACGATCATATTTAAGCTGAAACAAGTGACAACTCAAACACCACTGACAGTCTGACACTAGAAAGAAAAAAAATAGTGACGCACCATTCTTCAGCGCCTCCTCCCTCCTCTTGATATCCTACAGCCACAAAACAGAAGCCATGAGAACACCACCGATCAAACAGCCAACTAAAAGTTCGAAAGTGGAAATGGAGGACAAAAAAAACCCACCGCCTCTCGCCGCTTCAGATCTGATTCCCACGACGAGAACTCCCTCGCCTTGCTCTTCGAGTCCTGCATTGCGCGCCGACACCGGCCCCAAAACACTGGGATTAACCCACGAATAGCAACTGAGGAAAAAGGGGGAGCAGCGTGTGGATGAAGCGCCTTATTACCCCCATGGTCTCGAGCGGGACGTCGACGACGGCGTCGCCCCTGCCGGCGCCGCCGAACCCGACGGGCTCAGTCGGCCGGAACCCGTACTGCTGCTTGCCGCCTCCACCTCCTCCATTCTAGGACGCAACAGCGACAGTTGATTAGATACTCGCCTAAAATCTCCAGACCTACCAAACCACCTAGGTAGGCAGCAAAATTTCCGAATGAGGGGGAAAGGGTTTTGGGCTCACGGAGAAGGGGTTGTCGTCGGCGCTGCCCTCGTCGAAGGGGTTGGGGTCGTGATGCATGCTCGCCTTCGCTTCGGGCTCGACGCCGGCGGGGGGAGAAGAGAGGAGTGCGAGGCGCGGAGGTGGCGCGGCGCGGCGCGGCGGGGCTCGGTGCGGTGGTTTTGGACTAGGGTCGCTTCCAGTTCAAGCAGTTTCTCCGCCTTTTTTCAGCCTCGCGTTGCGGTTGCGCCTGCGCTGCTTTTCACGTGAGCTGCGGAGCGGCGGATGGCGACGCGACTGGGAGCGGGTGGTGAGTGTTCGGTCCGTCCCAACACCAACACGCGTCGTGGTGGCGGCGCCCACCGCGAGGAAGAGACCACGGGCCAGGGCCCGCCTTCATGCCCGTTTACCTGCGAGAAAACAGCGGCCACCTAGTGGCCCATTCCGATAGAGCCCGCAAGAGAATTCGTTCGGCCCCATTTAACTTTGGTGCTTTTCTGACAACTTGGGCCTTACATAGGCCGCCGAGAGAATTTCCTCTAGAAAATCGGCCGTGTCCGCGCGGGAGTCCAACAAAGATTTGGGAGGTGACGAACGCGTAGGATTGCTCACTCCAAGGAGCAGAAATTCGGGAGGGGATTCCATGGAATGGAACCGAAATGCCTCTCAACCGAAGCAAAGGTTCGTCGTCGCTATCTTCTTCCTCTGGCTAACCCCCGTCATCAGTCTCATTTAATTCGAGCCATGTGCGAGCTCCACATGCGTCTCACGCGTCCCCAAGCTTTTCTATCGTCCCGGACGCGCTCGGAAGGAGCTCAAATCTTTCTTAATTTTCTTTCTTTGAGAGGGCAGGGGAACTCAAATCTTAGCCACGAGCACTTGTGTTTAGTGTTGTTTACGCTAACCGAAGGCGCTTAATATGCAACTTGAAATGATAGAGTACGGAGAAAATGTTGCATATACAGCTGGCTTAGGGGTTCCACGCACGACAGCATAAGTGGTTGTTTCCTTCTTCAGTTTTTGTGTTTTGGCGGGCCTGTTTAGTTCGTAAATTTTTTTTCGCAGTATCTATCACATCGAATCTTGCGGCACATGCATGGAGTACTAAATATAGACGAAAAAAAAACTAATTGCACAGTTGGGTGAGAAATCGCGAGACGAAACTTTCGAACCTAATTAGTCCATAATTAGACACTAATTGTCAAATACAAACGAAACTGCTACAGTAGCTAAAACCCAAAAAAATTGCATCTAAACGCGCCCTTAATATATCTGGCATTTAACTGTTTATCAAGTATGGCCCATATGTGAACATGAGGCGCGAGTGAGTGAGAGGTTTGTGGTTTGTAGGAGCTCGATATCTGTGGTGGTCCTGCCTCTTGGTAGGGAGCCCCCTTGTGGAGCGAGATCCAAATAAAGCTATCTAGTCTCGAAGCAACAAGGCGAGCCCTTGTTTAGCTGTAGGAATTTGGATTTTAGGGCTACTGTAGCATGTTCGTTTTTATTTAGCAAATAGTGTTCAAACATGGACTAATTAGGCTCAAAACGTTCGTCTCGTAATTTCCCACCAAACTGTGCAATTAGTTTTTCTTTTCGTCTACATTTAATGCTCCATGCATAGGCCGCAAACATTCGATATGACAGGTACTGTAGCAACTTTTTAAAAATTTAGGTGAAACTAAACAAGGGCTAAATTGCCAAGTGGCCGCTAACGTCTTTTGGCAGTGGCGTAGGGACCTAAATAAACAGTGTTGAACGGATACAGTGGCGGCGTCACTGAAAGCATTGGATCCCACTGCACAGCTAGGTGTACACGGTGTACTTCTGCTTCCTCTAGCAGCGTGTGTAGAGGTAGAGTATGCAGAAGCTAGTTGCAGTTGTACGTAGGTCGATCGATCGATCTGTAGCTATGATCGATACGCATAAAAGCTGAGCCTAGTAGATAAACTAAACCGGTCGAGCACGTAACTTGACTGGAAGTAGTTCTAGCTAGCTAAGCAATATAATGCCATGCTAGCCACATCAGCTCGATCGGCTTAGTTTTATGGAAAGGTCGTTATTACTAGCATATATTATTCAAAGATCGATCCCCTCAGTTTGACCTCAATATGTGCCAACGGCCCAGCCATAGCACTAGAGACGATCAAGATGAGATGAAAGGCAAAGATCTGGTACAACATATTCAGGCTATGTTTGGTTGGGCTTTTGGCTTTGGCTTTTGACCCCAAAAGCCAAAAGCCCAACCAAAGGGGCTGTTTTTGGAGGGTGCTTTTGGAGAAGCAGCTGCTTTTCCGTAGTTCATTTTTGAAAGCTGGTTTGATCCTGCTTTTGGCTTTTGGCTTTCTGCTTTTCGAAATTGGTGGAATAAAAAGCTCTTCCATAGTTGTTTCAAGAGAGATAAAGATAAAAGGTATATTTTATACTTGTTTAACTAAACAGCTTTCAGCTTTTCTACGGCCCTGTTTGGTTGAGCTGTGGCTATGGGAAAAAGCTGCTGTGGGCTGTGAGCTGTGGAAAAGCTGCTGTGGGCTGTGAGCTGTAGAAAAGCTGAAAGCTGTTTGGTTAAACAAGTATAAAATATACATTTTATCTTTATCTCTCTTGAAACAACTATGGAAGAGCTTTTTATTCCACCAATTTCGAAAAGCAGAAAGCCAAAAGCCAAAAGCAGGGTCAAACCAGCTTTCAAAAATGAACTACGGAAAAGCAGCTGCTTCTGAAAAAGCACCCTCCAAAAGCAGCCCCTTTGGTTGGGCTTTTGGCTTTTGGGGCCAAAAACCAAAGCCAAAAGCCCAACCAAACAGGGCCTCACAGCCCATAGCAGCTTTTTCCCACAGCCACAGCTCAACCAAACAGGGCCTCAATGTTTTTGTAGTGTTTTTTATTGAATTGTTGCTCTGATTATTTTTAGCTGCAGCTACGGGCAAATCAAAGATATTTTTTTGCGGGAAGGGATTCTATTAATAAGATAGCACAGTTACATCCGTGTTTAGCAAGTCTCTGGAGACAAAGAAATATACGCTAGAGTATATCCAGAGCCCCCTTAATAACAGCCTTCACCTCTAAATCATGTTGATGACTATCTGAATTCAACCCGTTGGAACTCAATAACGCCGAAGATATCCAAAGGAGCACAAACCCTTCGATCATCCTTAACGACAAGCACCAAAACTTGAAAACGCCGCATGATCCAACGCCACAGGAACTTCCTATGACACATTTGGCACATTGAAAGAACATCGGCCGCCTCATCGTCGAATATAATCAAGGGACAATGTTGGATCTGGATGCCTAAATATCTGCCCGACCGCAGCTAAGATCGGGATCCAGTGAGTCGTTAACACATAGATGCAAATGGGGAACTCGATCATCCCGCCCAGTCGCATCTACCCTGCAAAAACAGAAGCAACATGAGGAGGGCCATTGTGATCAAAGCGACGGCGATAGGAGGCGGCGGTGGCTCTGGTACATATGTTTGGCTATATATTTAACTATTCTCTCACATCAATGGTATTTGATGAGCAACTATGCTGTTGTTTTGGATTAAACACTACTTTGACACATTTTATTTATTTCACAAACTCAGACAATAATCCTACATGGATCGGCTTAGAGTTGGAGTTATGACAAATAGTAAGCATGGATGTTGGTCTTTTTCACATTTTTTTCTCAAGTGAATAAAGAGTGTTGTAGTGCCATTTGGACAACCCCGAGTGTGAAAATAGTTGGGTCACTTAGTAAGAGATTGTCGGGATCCATACTGCTTATTGTCAGTTACTAGAAGAAAAAAGCTAGCTAATATATAGTTTTTCATTAGTGGGGCTATTAGCTCCGTTTGGATTACCTAGCTATAGTTAGTAGTATTAAACTTGGGTAAGACAGTTAATAGCTTCGTTCTTAGCTATGTAGTTTATTTTGAGATATTAGCTGGACGATCAGCTATGGTTTTTGGATCACACTAGTGCTAATTTTAGCTGCTACTAGCGGCTGGGATTCACACGGCCTCTAAATAATACTCCAATAAGTCTTAGGAAGTATCTCGATTAGCTTGACTAAAGTCCCGTTTGGATGGGATTTTAGAATCCGGATTCTAAATAAGAATAGGTTTCTTGGATTTGTGCATGTGTGATAAAATCCCGTAAAATCCTAACATGTTTGGAGGGGATTGTGAGATTCTGATATTTTTTATCCGGATTTTGAAAAAACTCTTAAGAACCAAACGGGGCCTAAAAGGACCCTCAGATAGTTGAGAGACAAAATTACTAACCGTCGGCCACTTGCAAAGAAACTGTCGAGAAATGTTGCAAAAGCAGTACATTTTGTTGTCGGCATGTATATGCATGTGTGGATGCACGCTATAGCTCAATTTGTCGACAAAACGGCACCAATGCAACTTTGTCAAACTCAGAGATCAAGTTAATTGTAACTCTCGATGCGTACAGGTTCATATCTACTCCATCTGTCCCTAAAAAAGAGTCATTCCTGTTTTCCAAAAAGTCAACAACTTTTGGGAGTGTTTAGCTGCCATTATAAGCCGGCTTATAAGCCATGGTACAGTATTTTTCTCTCCCAACAAATCAACCGTACAAATCAGCACAAGCGGCTTTGGCCCTGTTCACTTGTCTTATAATCTGTACTTTTCAGCTTATTTTTTACGCCGGAACAGTATTTTATCTCTCACAACAAATCAACTGAAACATTGTTTCGGTTTATTTTTTCAGCGAAACGAACGGGGCCTTTACAAACAGTCGAACAGAGCCTTTAACTTTGACTAATATATTTAACAAAATATTAATATTTATGGTACATAAGTATTACCATTAAGTAGATCATTGAATTTATTTTTATAATAAATTTATTTAAAAATATAAATATTACAATATTTTCTATAAATCTAATTAAAATTGAGAAAATTTAACCAGCACGATCGCCGTCGCTTCTTTTCAAGACGGAGGTAGTAGGCCCGTTCGGGTGCACGAAAAGCTCTGCAAACATGGAGCACTGCACGCGCATGCCACGCAGTCCTACACAGCACACACTACATGTACGGGACGGGACCCCATATGTCAGTCATCAGATCGACGGATTCTAGTTAAACATTTGCCTAATAATAAATGTGCAAGTGCAAGAAGTGTCACTGCATTCTCTTCTCGATCGAATCATCTTCGATCCAGGGACAGATCGAGATGCCATTGTTTTTCGGGTTAATTGGATCGGTGCCATTATAATTCTCATGTTTCTTAGAAATACTATTACTATTTAGTTTATTGTAAGAGGGTTATTATAATTACTATGGAATCTGAAAAATATCATTATGTACACTTGCCGCGACGTTTAGCCCATATGTAGGTGTATACAGGGGTTACGTACATTCGTATAGACCGTGTTGCCCCCAGATTCTCCATACGACCGCGCCGGTTTGACAGGATCGACTCAATCGACTCAATCCATCCATTCCCCACCGCCTCCTCTCTCTCTCGCTCGAACCCTAGGCAGTCCGCCTCGGAGGCGACCGCGATCGGCGGCGGCGGCGACTACTGCTCGCGGCGGCGGCGACCACGACTACCGAGGGCGCCGGCGTCAACCGCGACTCCTGCTGCTCCTTCCCCGCCCCATCTGCTGAGCGGAGATGGCATCCACAGCTGCTAGTTCAAGTGCTAGCCAGGTTGGTGGTCTCCCACGGATCGATTGCCCCAAATGCAAGATCCAGGTCATTAGGCGAAAGATCTAGGTGTATACAGTGCTAGCCAGTTTGACAATGAAGAGGAGTATGTTGGGGTTGATGATGAGCACATCTACATTTCAGTACCACCTACACACCCAGCCAACATTGACAGTGCCCAACCATCTGTTGATAATGCTGATCATGTTGTTGCTGATGGAGGTGCTCCTCTTGAGGCAGAAATTGATGATGCAGATCCCCAGGAAATAAATGTCCTCCATGATCCTGAAAATCCAAAGATTCCTGACATAGTAACATTCGGGAAAGCTATTCGACATTACGCTGTCAAGAAAGGTTTCGAGTTAGCTAAGTTGCAAACTGACCCAAGAAGATTCATTGCACATTGTGCTGCCGAAGGGTGCCCATGGAGAATTCATGCATCTAGAATTTTTTATAATAAAACAATACAGGTTGGTGTGGTCCTTTTATTACTGTTTGTAACTTATTCAGTTATACATATGATACTCATCTTAATTTCTTATGTAGATTAAAACATTGCCTGCAGAACATAATTGTCCCACTACCAAGCTGAGGGAGGAAAAGTGGCTAGTCAAGGTTGGTGTGCAGATAGGTTGGCGGAATGGGTCAAGAAGAACCCAAATAAAGGAGCCAAGGATGCAAAGGAAAAGCTAGAAGGAGACTATGGCATTAAACTGAAATACTCCAAGGCATGGTGTGGTTTGAAGGTTGCCCTACAACAGGTTCATGGGAAGTACTCAGAAAGTTTTCAGCTATTGTTCAATTGGAAAGCACAGATAGAAATGAGTTCTCCTGAAAGCATTGTAGAGATAGAGTTAGAAGGGAAGAAGAAGAAGCGCTTCAAGAGGATTTTGTAGCCCTGAAGCCATGTATTGATGGCTTCTTAGCTGGTTGTAGGCCATTTATAGGTGTAGATGCGTCTGCATTGCATGGCAAATATAGAGGGCAGTTGGCATCAGCAACTTCTGTGGATGGGCACAACTGGTTATACCATGTGGCATATGGTGTTTTTGATTCTGAAACAGAAGACAATTGGAAGTGGTTCATGCAGCAGCTGCATAGAGCAGTGGGATCACCTACAGGTTTAGTCATATGTACTGATGCTTGTAAAGGACTTGAGAAGGCTGTGGGTGCAGTGTTCCCTGAAGTGGAGTACAGAGAGTGTATGAGGCACATGTACAGCAACTTTATGAAGCACTATCAAGGAGATGTGTTTATTGACCACCTATACCCTGCTGCAAGGAGTTACATAGAAGGGCTGTTCAGGTGGCACATGCAGAAGATAGCAGATTTTGCCCCAGATGCCATTGACTTTCTTCAGCAACATCACAATTTGATATGGTACAGGTGTGGATTTTCAGAGCTAAGTAAATGTGACTATTTGACCAATAATGTTTCTAAGAGTTTCAATGCTCAGATAAAGAAGTTGAAAGAACTTCTACTGCATGAACTTGTAGATGGGATTAGGGAACTCATAATGGAAAAGAGGTACTTAAGAAGGCAAATTGGTAAGGATATGCAGGATGGTATACTGCCCAATGTCATCAAAGACCTGAATACTATAAGCAAAAACCTCAAAGTTGTGAAGGTTGCAAGAAGTGATGAAGGCATAGCTAAAGTAACACTTATAGATGACTAGAACAACCACAAGAGGCACATGGTTGACCTGCAAGGTCACTCTTGTTCATGTAGGGGGTGGCAAATCATAGGAAAACCATGCAAGCATGCCTTGGCATGGATTCTTTCCAACAGAGGAATTAAAATAGCAGATTTTGTGCATGAGTACTACTCTGTTTAGAGATTCAGGGATGCATATGCTTCTAGAGTTGAGCCATTGCTAGACAGGTCATAGTGCCCACAGGTTGACCTAGGCTTCAAAGTTCTCCCTCCTCTGCTAGGTAGAGCTGCAGGTAGGCCAAGAGTGGTGAGAATTAGAGGAAGCCTTGAGAAAAATGCTACCAAGAAGAAGGTTAGGTGTAAAAGGTGTGGAGATTTTGAGCACTTCTCTAAGACTTGCAAACAACCAGAGCTAGGAGAAGATGGTGAAGTTGGACTGAATTCAAAGGAAAAAAGGTAAAATGATTTGTATGCCTCTTTCCAATTCTTGTGACATTCCCTAGTTTTTGGTAATCATAGTGTGCATCTGTAGAAAAAGGCAACAGTTGGAAGATGATGACAGTGCTGAACCTTCACAAATGAAGAAGAAGAAGACAACACCTAAGAAGAAGGGTGCACCCAAGAAGAAGAAAACTCCTAAGAAGAAGACACCTAAGAAAAAGAAGCAGCAAAAAAAAGCTGCTGCTCCAGCAGCTAGTGTTGTGAGAAGCCTGAAGGACTTCTTAAACACCATGTGATTTGTTGTAGGCCTTGAACTTTATGTATTGTAGGCCTTGAACTTTATGTATTGTAGGCCTTGAACTTGATGTCTTATAGGCCTTAAACACCATGCGACAGTTTCTTTTGTCTCCTAAACGTTATGTATTGTAGGCCTTGAACTTGATGTATTGTAGGCCCTGAACTTGATGTCTGTTATGGTCAGCACCAAATACTTGATGAATGTCACAAGAACTCGATGTCTGTTATGCTCCAGCAGAATTTTAGTTGATTCCCTAATAATTAGAGTATTCAACGATGACAACTTTGACATGTTTCTTTGTCTTCCTCTTCAACCAATGGCAAATCTCTCTTGGGTTCACCTTTCAAACCACCGTGACCTTAGTGAGTTCGAGGAACAAACTGGTGAATTGATATAAAACAAACAAATGTCATCTTAGGAAATTTAGATATAGAGTCAACATCACTATTCCAATGCGCTGAAACATGCCACTTAAGTATTCAGAGAAAAATCCCCAGCCATTGCTCAAAAATTGCCTTCACTTATATGTTGCCAACAATTGAATCATTACAAATTCATAGATTCACAAATTCACAGATTCACATTGACAGATTCATCACAATTTCACATACAAATCCACTTGTTCGTTTTTCAGGTCATGTGGAACCTTTCATAGTACAGCTTGCCTTTGCAAAACATACATCTCTGCCACCAAATGCTACAGCTCATGTTGACAGATTCATCACAAATTTATAGAACCTACATAAACATACATTCCTTGATCACAGATACACAGTTTCATAAACAGAAATTAGTAGTAGCACTTGACAACCTACATGCTAAGATCACTAAACTCTAAACTACTGGAACCAAGGTGCATACTACTTCATTTCTAAACTGCTGCAACTAAGAGGCTTACAAATAGATTTAGCATCACCACAGCAACTAATGCATTGCCTAAGCTAAAAGCCTTGTTCAATCCTCCATTCTTTAATTCTTTCATCTCCTGCTCCAACTTTAAAATGTCAACCTTCAAGTCAATGATCCGAACCTTCAAGTCCATCATCCCAATCTTGGGCACTTCTTGTGACATTCCTTGAACCGCAGGATCAACAAAAGGGCCCTGTACACCTTCCACTTTCACATCCCTGAGCTTGTCTGGATGATTGGCGCGCAGATAGGCCAGGTATTGATCCTCAAACCAATAGTTCGCACAAGTGTCGTCGTTCTGCAATTGACAATCAAAACCCCAACCCACTTAACACTATTTGTAGCTGGACGAACATGGAACCCAACATCAAAGGAAAAGCAAGACAAATTATCGTGAAATTGTTGGGGCAAGTGAAATACATATTGCCAGCCTTGCACTTTCGCCTAATGACCTGGATCTTGCATTTGGGGCAATCGATCCGTGGGAGACCACCAACCTGGCTAGCACTTTGAACTGGCAGCTGTGGATGCCATCTCCACTCAGCAGATGGGGCGGGGAAGGAGCAGCAGGAGTCACGGTCGACGCTGGTGCCCTCGGTAGTCGCGGTCGCCGCCGCCGTGAGCAGTAGTCGCCGCCGCCCTCGGTAGTCGCAGTGGCCGCCGCCGGTCATAGTCGCCTCCGAGGCGGACTGCCTAGGGTTCGAGCGAGAGAGAGAGGAGGCGGTGGGGAATGGATGGATTGAGTCGATTGAGTCGATCCAGTCAAACCGGCGCGGTCGTATGGAGAATCTGGGGGCAACACGGTCCATACGAATGTACGTAACCCCTGTATACACCTGCATGTGGGCCAAACATCGCGGCAAGTGTACATAATGGTATTTTTCAGACTCCAGTGTAATTATAATGGCACTCTTACAATAAGCTAAATAGTAATGGTATTTCTAAGAAATGCGAGAATTATAATGGCACTAATCCAATTAACCCTTGTTTTTCTGGCACCGCATGCATGGAACTCTGCAAAAACGACAAGCAGCAAAGTGCACTACTACTGCACTACTACTAATATATATATATATATATATATATATATATATATATATATATATATATATATATATATATATATATATATATATTCGGCCTGTTCGCTGGTTGGTTTCTAGGCTGATAAGCTCGGCTGGTGCTGGTTTGTTATAAGAGAAAAACACTGTTGACTAGCTGATAAGCCCTCACTGAAACCAACAAGCAAACAGGCTGGATTGCCCTACCCTAGCCCTGGTCAGTCGCCGGAGTATTTTAATAAGCACTTGAGACTGTATCTGTTTTCTTTGATAAAAGTTTAGCCTGTCACATTGCATCTTGATACCAATTAAAAGTACTAAATATAGACTAACTACAAAACTAATTATACAGATTGAGGCTAATTTAGGAGACGAATCTATTAAGTCTAATTAGTTCATGATTTAACAATGTAGTGCTATAGTAAACATTTACTAATTATGGATTAATTAGGTTTAATAGATTCGTCTCGCTAATTAGTCTACTCTTGTGCAATTAGTTTTATAATTAGCTTATATTTAGTCCTCCTAGTTAGCATCCGAACATCCGATGTGACATGACTACACTTTAGCCCCTGAATCCAGACACAGCCTGACACACCCTTTAAAAAAAACTTAATACACAAAGGGTACTCATACTCCTCATCCTTCTTCTTTGTGTATATACTTCAGTTAGCCCTGGTTATTATCGTCACAGATTTTGTACTTGTACAGAACTTGTATGAAAACATGAAGTACTTCTCGTTCATGGCTTATTAGTATTTACTAGCAAATATACTCATGCGTTACAACGGGAGAAAAACGTTCGACTTGTTCGCTTTAGCTTACTGCACAGCTGCAGCGGCCACGACAGCTTAATTTGTATAGGTGACTTGATGGTGCGAGTAGTTGATGCAACAATTACAAAGGAACGGGTTTGTTAATGGAAACAAGGATGATAATGTTAAATATTTATTTATCTATTATTCCTTTTATAAAAATTAAAATCTATACTTTATTGTATGATGATCATTGTATCCATATAATATAAGTTAGTCGGAGGTGCTTATAGGGGTATGGTATATGTACGTGCGTTCATAGGGGTGAGTGTATGTTCGTGTATGTGAGCGTTTGCGTCTGTAAGTGGGTCTCGCAAAAAAAATATTGGCAATAATATGACAATGTTGTATTAATTCTGTATTGAATTAAACTACAACCTAGATAGTATTTTTTCTTTCATCGTTGGGCACTAAAATATTTACTCGCAAATGTATCCTAACTTTAGTTTTCATGCTATTCATGTGTTGGTAGAGTTAGATATCAAAGTTCAGTGACTTATTTTGAGAATCCATAAAAATATGTAATTTTAAGAGCATCTCCAAGAGTTTCCAAGAATTTCTTTCCAAAACCATGAAGTTTTCCAATTCGCTAAAATGTATTGGGAGGAATAAATAAGATCATCTCCAACAGTTTTCAATAACCCACTTCTAAAATATAGAAGACAATTTTACATCAAGAATCATATGCTATGTCTAAATTATCCTAACCACTTTTATATATTTTTCTCTCTTGTACATTTGCATTAGGAACATTTTTCTACTCTTTATTCTTTTTCTGCCCTTCCACCTTTAGATTGGCCGAAGTATATGTGTCGGGTTCATAAACCCGGGGTCCCTCATGGACCGGTTTTCAACAAAGGCTCGGCCCAGCAGACAACGTTGCGAATGACACGCAACTCCTGGGCCGGCCCAAATACCTAAGCGACAGGCCAAAAGGTCGATCCAATCTCCGACCGGAAGGCCTGGCCGAGGAGGAACGGCGCCCGCTTCCGACTCCAGCCCGCCTCTCTGACCAGAAGGCCTCACTAAGGAGGAACGGCGCCCGCTTCCGACTCCAGCCCGCCTCTCTGACCGGAAGGCCTCACTAAGAAGGAACAACGGTCGCTTTCGACTCCGGCCCGCCTCCGGACGGCCTCTCCGACCAGAAGGCCTGGCCAAACACCACTTCCGCTCCGACCCGCGTCTTCGACCGGGGAGGCGCCGAACCCTTGCTTACAGCTCTTCTCTGACTAGCGCAATCAGAGCCGACTGGGACCAACCGACCGGGGACCCCCGCTCGGTGAGATCCAGGAAACACACGGAGAAAGTAAGGTATGGCACTCAAGTCAACCGCAATACCGAGGACCGTACCCTATACACCTGTAGAACAGTACCCTACAACCTCCTTGGCATGTCAGAACCCAAGCAACGTTGTGGGTGCCGACATTTTTGCCTATAGTATTGTAGGCGCCATTAACTCCCATACCGGACAAACACGGTAAGGCTCCTCCCACATGCCTCTAGGCGTCAACAGTGTTGTGGGCACCGGCATTTGCCATACCAGGCGAACATGGTAAAAACCCTTACTTGCCTCTGGGCATCAACAGTATGGCAGGTACCGATGACTGCCATACCAGAAGAAGACGACGCAACCTCCCATATGCATCTAATATTAACAGTGTTATGGGCGCCTACAATCATCTTGTACCCGACGACGTGGGCAACAAGACTTAGCATACATACACTCTCCCTCTCTCACTTGTAAGGCCATCCCCTTTCATCTATAAAAGGGGATGTACTCTCTCCCAAAAGGAATAAGTGCCTACGCCTGCGCTTCATTCTGAGGCGCCTGCGCTTCAACGATGAGGCGCCTGCGCTTCATTCTGAGCAAATGCTCTGCTCAAACCCCGCTGTTAGTAATGTACATACTGTTATTTACTCGCTATTTACTATCTTCCGTCGATTATCCGGAGGGACCGCGTTGTTCACATCGCAGCCACCGTATGATCGGTTCCCCTACGGCCTCGCACCCCCCACGGACGCGTACGCCTGAGGGCTCCAAAAAATGCTGACGCCGCCTCAGCTCACATCTGAATTCGTGGGGATGGCGAGCTATGCTCCCACCTGTTTCTACGAACTCATAGATGACGAGGTTGAGAGCGATGGCTCCAGCATTGGCGATGTGGCACCCAACCACCGTCTGTCCCGGGAGTGCGCTATGGCGGACCCTTCGGGACAACCGCTGGTGGTAGCGGAGTCCCTGCAGGCTCACACCCCTTCGGACCCTCGTGCGGGGGCCCTCGCGCTCGCACAAAAGCACGGCGAGGAACTACGACAACGATGGCGGAACTAGCCGCCACCTACGCCGGCGTGCTCGGCGCACCATGCTACGCCCCATGCGTGTAACCCAGCGAACGTTGCACGAGGTCGCGCCCGCCAGGTCCAGCGCAACATCATGGACGGGGGGAACGATCCCCCACAGTTCGCTCGGGCTGGCCAGAACATCGCCGTCGTGGCAATGCTTCTGCGCGGCCTTCCCGAGCCAAACGACCCCCAGGAACAGGCGATCCAGCAGAACCTCCAGGCACTGATGGAAACTGCCACTGTTCAACAGGCGGAGAGCTCCGCATCGCGACACCGACTCATGGCCTCTCTCCGCACCAGGGGAGTGGGGACGCACCAGATGAATCGTTCCACCCGCTCATCGCTACAACCACCGAGCGCGGCACAGGAGGCCGCATCTGCGCCCCGACCTGACCTAGCACCCGCAAATATACCGCCTGTGCGCGAGCAGCTCGGGCCAAACCAAGATGCTCGCAGCATCATCAGCGACCGGCATCGGTCCTGGCATGATGATGACGTCCACCGAGCAACAGTAAGGGCAGGTGACACAGACCCTAGCCGGACCATCATGGGGGTGGTGAAACGCACCCTAGACGTGGTCGCCGACCAGACGACCGAAGTCCCAGCCTAGATGGCCCGGGACCACACACCTTTGGCCGACGCATCCAGAGAGCGCCGTTCCCATAGTGCTTCCGACCGCCTACCAACATCACCAAGTATACCGGGGAGATGAACCCCGGTATATGGCTTGAAGACTTCTGGCTCACCTGCCAAGGCCCCTTTCTATGATAGGCCGGCGGGCCGAAGGAAGGAAAAGGCAAGGAGGCAGCAGCCAAGAAAGGGGGCGTGGCGGGCAAGGATCCGGACGACTGAAGGTCCCTATACGGCGACCGAGGCAATCCGATCGGGCACCTACCGACTGAAGGACGACAACGGCAACGTTCTCACCAAAACTTGGAACATCGAACAGCTACATCGTTTCTTCCCCTAAAAATTCAGTCTTACCATTTTTTACTTAACGTTTGCTCCTATAAAGCACCCCGGCCTGAACACTTTTGGCCTGGGTCGCTCGGGGGCTCCACGGAGGTGTCATACCACCTCTCTTTTCTCCTTTTTCCTATCATATGGTAAAATACCTTCCTGCCCGAATGAAACGGTAGTTCGTTCCTTTAATTACCTTACGTAGCTTTGCTTTAAATATTCCGACCGATCGCACCCCGCCTCTACCTACGGTTACGAGCAACTGAGCCTCGTGGGCCACGCTCGGCCTCTTAAGGTTGCAGCCTACGTTACGAACAGGTAGGTGCGAAAAGGAAAAGAATAAAAAGCAAAGTTATGCTAAGGTAAAAATAAGGAATGGACGGGACAAGCTTCCCCGAATGAAGTAGTTCCACCACAAAAACAAAGTTACAATATTCATAAATACACAAAAGCATTTTACACAGGGGGCTCCCCCATGACATTATCTTGTACATTTGCTAAAGTATTTCTACTCTAAAAACTTCTACTATGGCTCCCCGGTGGCATCGGCTACCGGCTTGACCGGCGAGGGTAGGGGCTACTCGTCCTCCGACTGGGCAACGTTCGGCTTGGTCGGAGGTGGGGCGACGTCCGCTTCTGACCTAGGCTCCACGCCATCCATAGGCTAGGTGACGTCCTCTTAGCGCACGCGTTCGGCCATGTCCACACGGCGAGCATCCATCACCCACTGCGTGGAGACTTGCTCGGCCACCAACTTTGCGTGTGGCAGCAAGCTCTCTCTGAGCGAGTGGATGTCCTCCGCGCTCCAACCATCGGTATACCCGCTACAGATGGTGGTGAAGTTCAGGTCTGGGTGGTACGTTGCCATCGAAGTCAACACCCCCGACGTCCCATAGAACAACCCGTCGATGATGAGGGCCCGAACCTCATCCGGAACCTTCGCCAGCCGGATGGCGGGCGCGCTGGTACTTGACGCCGACCTGAAGACCTCCAAGACGATAAGCTGGGCAACATTGCGTATCTGGTCAAGTTCCACCTCGAGAGCACGTCGCTCTTCAAGGGACTTGGCCAGCGCCTCCGCATTCTGGCCAATCGTCGCCTTGGCCCTCTCTAGGTCCCACTCCAACAACTCCACCTTTCCACCCAGCTCTAGAAGAAGGACGACTAGCTCAGAAGCAAGCTAAAGGAAGAAACCAACACGTCGAAAGTGGAAAAGGTACTTACTGAGGTGGGTGTTCTCAAGGATGGAGAGTCCCTCCTCCTGTCGAGTCACCTGCTCGCCAGCCGGGTGTTTGCCTCCTCCGTCCCCATCACCCGGCCCTGAAGCGCGAGCACTTCCTGGTCGGCCTCCGACTGGGCCTTCCGCTCTGACTCCGGGGCATTCCGCTCCATCTCCAAAGTCTCCAGGGTACCTTGGAGCACCACCTCGGTGTCTGCTAGGGACTTCTGCAGCGCCGCCTTGTGGGCCTTCGCCACGTCGAGCCCCCGCTCAGCGGTAGTCGCCCGTTCCACTGCAAGCACTTCTGCCGCCCGCGCCTCGGTCGCCTCTGCCGCCCGGTTTTGGGACTCGCGGCAGGCGGACTCTAGCTAGCGCTCGAGCTCCTCCATCCGGGCGTGCTCCATCCGGAGAAAATGAGACTTACGGCTCAACATCTCC
This sequence comes from Miscanthus floridulus, assembly GCF_019320115.1. Lineage (NCBI taxonomy): Eukaryota > Viridiplantae > Streptophyta > Magnoliopsida > Poales > Poaceae > Miscanthus > Miscanthus floridulus. The sequence goes on along the minus strand of NW_027096632.1, from coordinate 57,267 downwards.
TCCAGACCCTGCAAAACAAGAAGCAAGCATGCTAGGGCAGCCGACGAAAGACCAGGAGTCAAGGACAAACGTAGAAAACTCACCGCTGTGGCATAGGGCAGGTCAACCGTGACCACCCGCTCGATGGACTTGACCCGCTCTAGAGCCTCCTCCAGCTTCACCCTGGTTCGAGCGAGATCGGACTCCACCGCAAGTCCTCTCCCCCCAAGCACATCCCAGAGCTGACACTCCTGCTTATCCTAGAGGATGAACCGCACCTTCCTCAGGTCCTCAGGGCAGGGCCAGACCAGGTCGGTCTCCTCTAGCCCACTGGAGGGCCTAGCCGACGACCGGACCACCGCCAGCTCCTACGACGGCGCCGGCAGCTCCACCTCATCACCTGCTTTGCCATTGGAGGGGATCTCCACCACCTCGATTTCATGGGCCACCGGCAGGCGTTCTGGCTCTAGCCTGGCCGCATCTCCCCCAGCACCTCCAGCTCCAACCGGGAGGGTGAGCCGTGTGGCCCTCCGCCCGGCGAGGCAAGGAGCCTGGTCTCCCTCTCCTCTTCCACCGTAGCCGGTGGAGGAGGGGCCGCAAGGGTTACCTCTGATGTGGCCTCCACCATCACCACCGAGATCACCGCCAACATCGTCGCCGCCGTACTAGAGACCGACCCGAGGGGCGCCGCCCCCGGAAGGGAAGGACCCACCGCCACCACCCTGCTCTCCCCGCCGCTCGCCACGACGCGCTACAAGGTGGGCCTCCAATCCTCCCGCATGGGAGTTGGGGCAACGCTCAGCCCTGTCAACATCCGGCCGCTTTCAAAAAAGTACAGGTCAGTAATACTCCAAAAAACTGAACAGCGAGATCAAAAAGAAACAAAGAAGGCATACCAGGATAGAAGCAGTAGGGCTCTGAAGCCCCGATCCGACATCAACGGGCCCACTAGGCGAGGACCGCTCCCGAGCCACGACCCACGCTCCCTCACTTCAATCGAGGGGGGAGTCGACCCAACTGGCTCCTGCTCAGCCCATGAAACACCACCACCTTTGGCTCGGGGCACGCCAACCGAAGCAGCTGGCGGAGCATCCTCCCGTTGTGGGCCGCGCACTGGCACCGGCCCCGACGACATGTGGGTGTGAGCCTGCTTTTTCGACTACCTGGCTTGTCCTGTCGCACCCACAGCAGGCGGGGGCGAGGCCAGCGACGCCTCCGAAGGGCGCGATGACCGCGTCCGCTTCGCCTCTCGTTCACCAACAGCGTCTGAGCTCGCAGTGCGCTTCCTCAGCATGGGAACGTCACCACGCCTCTCCACCTCCTGCTCACCATCGGTGGATGCGACCGTAGGATCGCGATGCTCCACTGAGGTCGCAACGACCTCCCGGTCCTCCTCCTTAGAGAAGATCATGTCATCACCCACCTCTGTGGAGTCCTCCAACTCGAGCTCTGACTCGACGTCGCTCCTATTTTCCCCGGCCCGCACACGACGGGCTATCTCCATCTCCTTCTCATGCTTCTGCCGAGCCTCCTTGGCTTTCTTCTTCTTTCTCTCAACTGTCGCCTCCTTCTAGGTGGCCTGCCGGGCCGCGCCCTTCGGAAGGTGCGACTGGGACTTGTAAACTCCAAGTCCCTATGGAACGGATGACTCAAAATCAAAAAATAGGAGGGCAAAGGGGAAAAGAACACAGAGTAAGGAGAAGGGAGCATACCAGTTTGGACACCGTCGCAGCGTTGAGGGGTCCGGGCTTCCCATCGAGGGTCTCCTCAGGCCTCAGCTGCATCACCCGGTCAACGCGACTCCAGACCTCGTCGTTCAGTAGCTCCTCTGGCCGCGTCTGTTGGGCCATTGTACTTCCACATCGGCCACGTCCTCTCTGCCAGTGGAGCGACCCGACGGTGGAAAAGGGTGTGGAATACCCGTACCCCGTCAAGGCCGCGTCGCATGAGCTTCTGGAGCTCCACCTCGATAATCTCCACCTTCTTCTTTTGCCGGCTAGTGGGGCCCAATGACCAGCTCTCCTGCCTCTCCGGCCTCCTGCCGGTGAAAGGCGAGAATGGCGCCTCCGTCGGGTTCCTGATGTAGAACCATTCTCTGTGCCACCCCCGATTGGAATCATTGGGGGTGTACACGGGGTACGAGCCTGATACGCTCGGTTTCTTCTATAGCGCGAAGCCCCCCCCGGCGCAATCATGAGCGGCTTCCCCTCCGACAAAGCTCGCCCGAAGAACAACCGGCGAAAGAGGTCCACATGCGGCTCCATTCTAAGGAAGGCCTCGCACACGGTGACAAAGCCGGCGATATGCAGCACCCTAGTCGGATTGAGGTGCTATAGCTCCAGGCCCCACTCATTGAGGAGCCTACGTAGGAACCAGTGCATGAGGTATCCTAACCCGTGCTCATGAAAGGCGAGGAAGGAAACAACCTCGCCGGCCCAAGGTTGCGAGAAATCCTCCCCTGCAGGAACCCTCTAGTACGCCACCTCCTTCGGCGGCAGAAACCCCTTCTCGGCGAAGGCAGCTAGCACTGACTCCCTCACGATGGATGACCTCTAGCTCGACATTGCGCTCCAGGTTTGCAAATGGATCTGTGAGTTTTCTCATCCCTCGCTCTCCCCTTTTCTCTCCTAGGAACCGCCGCGACACTCAAACGCTCTTGGCGAGAAGGAAGAAGGAGAAGCGGCGGTAGGTGAGGAATAGACGAAGGAACAAAACAGAAGCCCTCTCCCTTCCCCTACTTAAAGAAAGAGGCACAACAGTTGGGAAATGCATGATGATTGGGGATAGGCGAAGCGACGGGGTGAAAAACCATCTCCCTTCCCCCATTCAATGCGGATGGGACGCGCCTTGATCGATGAGATGCCCCCTGCCTGATAGAACAGTGCCTAGTCAGATGGGACATGGCCTGGGTATGGCCCACCACTACCGCATGCTGGGCGCAAGAAACAAGGCGCCACTGCGTGCAGGTGGCCCTCTGCCTTCCCAGGCGGGACTTGGAAAGGGCCAAATGATGGGATCTCCGCTAGGAGAGACCAACGAGCTTCCTGAGTCGATCAGATGGCTCAGGCAAAACATCGAGAGACAGGTAAGGAGCAGAGGGACGCCCCATGTGGGTCATGCCAACTTCGTCACGAACGATGAGCGCGGATCCTGGTCAGACATATCCGATTGGGGCTCCTCAAACCCCGTCACTCGAGTCATCAAGGTAACATTACCAAACCCCCACTATTTCTTTATATGAACATTCATTCATCCATGCACGTATTCATTCATTCCATACATCCAAAAAGCATTGCATATGCAGTTAAATACATCACAACGCTCCGTGTTGCATCACAAAGTGGCAGTTGCCTCATTCAACATGAGCAACGACCGACTGGGGTTCGAAGGCTGGCCCACGAAGGGCTCGAGGCCGCCTTGCATCAAACAGAGCCAGGGGAGAAAAACGCAGATGAGCCCCAAGTGGCCCTCGCCAAGTCTACCTCGAAGCAGATAGGGTCATCTCAACCTTCTCGTTCGATCCTAACCTCATGCTAAACCCACAGAATCTCCATCGAGGGGAGGCCAACGGGCCACCCAGGTCGATCTCTGGAACGACCCAGGCATCTATCGGGTTGCCTGTTAAGGAGCAGTGAAGTGCCACATGAGGGCTATGCTGACCCCATCACGAACGACGGACCCGGGCTTCACTCAAATATACCCGTTAGCAAGCTCACCGAGCGCGTCACTCGAGCCATCGAGGCAAGCGACGTTAGCTCAGCCCCTCTGGTTGCGAGAAACCGCGGACGGGGTAACACACAAAACTCAACCGACCCCTACCAAGCCCAACGGGGCTCAGGGGCTCAAGACACCGAAACGCCTTGGCTGCGCCTGGGTCCACGACTCTGACTCGCCCGATCCCCCGGTGCCCCCGACGCCTGGATCCGTGACTCCGACTCGCCCGATCCCCCCCGACGCCTAGATCCGCAACTTCGACTCGGTCGATCCCTCGTCGCGCTAACGCCTGGATCCATGACTCTGACTCGCCCGATCCCTCATCGCGCCTGACGCCTGGATCTGGATCCACGACTCCGACTTGCCCGATCCCCCAGCGCCCCGACACCTGGATCCGCGACTCCGACTCACCCGATCCCCCATTGCGCCCGATGCCTGGATCCACGACTCCAACTCACCCGATCCCCCGTCGCGCCCGACGCCTAGATCTGCGACTCCGTCTCACCCGATCCCTCGACCATGACCAAACGCTTGGGAACACGCTCCCGGAAACAATGGGTTAGAGACCGAAAAAGAAGAGACTACGCCACTACAGTGCACACACACGCCCGCTAAACAAAACCCCTAGGCGATTCCACCCGAATCACCCAGGGGCTCAGGGGCTACACCCGCGGGTGCGCTCGCACGCACCTGCTGACGAAACGAAACTTCCCCCGCTGGCAACACGAAAAACCCCCAGACGATTCTACCCGAATCGCCCGGGGGCTCGGGGGCTACACCCGCGGGTGCGCTCGCGCGCACCCACCGACAAGACAAAAATCCCCCAGTCGATTCTACCCGAATCGCCCGGGGGCTCGGGGGCTCCTGTCGGGTTCATAAACCCAGGGTCCCTCATGGACCGGCTTTCCAACAAAGGCTCGGCCCAATAGACAACGTTGCGAACGACGCGCAACTCCTAGGCTCGCCCAAATACCTAAGCAACAGGCCAGAAGGGCGATCCAATCTCCGATCAGAAGGCCTGGCCGAGGAGGAACTGCGCCTGCTTCTGACTCCAGCCCGCCTCTCCGACCGGAATGCCTCACTAAGGAGGAACGGCGCCTGCTTCTGACTCCAACCCGCCTCTCCGATCGGAAGGCTTCATAAGGAGGAACAACGCTCACTTCTGACTCCGGGCCGCCTCCGAACGGCCGCTCCGACCGGAAGGCCTGGCCAAACACCACTTTCGCTCTTACCTGCGTCTCCGACCGGGGAGGCGCCGAACCCCTGCTTATAGCTCTTCTCCGACTGGCGCCATCAGAGCCGACTGGGACCAACCGACCGGGGACGCCCGCTCGGTGAGGTCCAGGAAACAGACGGAGAAAGTAAGGTAGGGCACTCAAGTCAACCGCAATACCGAGGACCGTACCCTGTACACCTGCAGAACAGTACCCGGCAACCTCCCTGGCATGTTAGAACCCAAGTTGCGTTGTGGCGCCGATATTTTCCCTACAGTATTGTAGAAGGCCATCAACTCCCATACCGGACAAACATGGTAAGGCTCCCCCACATGCCTCTAAGCGTCAACGGTGTTGTGGGCGCCGGCATTTGCCATACCAGGCGAACATGGTAAAAATCCTTACTTGCCTCTGGGCATCAACAGTATGACAGGCACCGACGACTGCCATACCAGAAGAAGACGACGCAACCTCCCACATGCATCTGACATTAACAGTGTTATGGGCGCCTACAATCATCTTGTACCCGACGACGTGGGCAACAAGACTTAGCATACGTACACTCTCCCTCTCTCACTTGTAAGGCCATCCCCTTTCATCTATAAAAGGGGATGCGCTCTCTCCCAAAAGGAGGATCGGATCAGTTCACTCACACACAACAACAGAACCACTAGGTTTAAACCTTGAGCACACGCTCAAGCACTTAGCACATAGCGGAGCTCCCGTCACTCTCAGCCCTTCAGACCAGAGTCCGACCAGACCTCTTGTATCCCCCATCTTTCGCCCTTCCGTTTGTAACCCCACAGCAAACTTCGAGCAACTGGGCTCAGGAATAAAGTCACCGACCGACTCAAACTGGACGTAGGGCACGTTGCCTGAACTAGTATAAACCCTGTGTCATTGAGTGCTAGGCCATATCCGATCACAACGTACGACAAAACTACAAATATTTACGTGTTGGTCACTTTCTGCACCGACAATATGGGTGTTTGGATCGTTGCGCGAGAAGATACGCGCGACCTGGAGTCTGCGCATCTTTACGCGCAAGGTTTTTTTTCAAGTGTCAAAAGATTGGGAGGTGAATTTGGGAGTTGTTGGAGATGGATTTTTTCATTCTTCCCAAAATTCATGGATTGAGGAGAATTATTGGGTACTCTTGGAGATGCTCTAATATCTTATTAAAGTCGGCATGGGTTGGTCGTCATCGTGTCTCGATTTTCATATGTCAGTAGCACTGGTATGCAGATAGCTTGGAGAAACATTTATTTTAATTAGATTGAATGAAAATTTGCTTAAAATTTCAATTTATGATTTAATTGGTTAGACCATTGATTGATTCATATTATAGTAATAATTTATATCTAATTAGAACTCACAATTTAGTAATAGAAATATTTATTTATTAAGGGTCAGAGTTTCAAATGTAATATTGTATAGATTTTTTACCTTTATCTTTATATAAGAAATTAAAAGTATAGCTATTTATTAGAAAAGAATAAACAAAATTAAATCACGGGAGAGGCAATTACAGACACCACCGTGCACGAGCGGCGCAGCACATCTAGAATGAGACACCCAGACGGACATTACGGAACATGTACGAGGCAGAGAAGGGAAAAAACAGAGACCGCAACGGAAAAAAAGACACAGATAGGGCGCTGGTAATACGGACAGAACACGGTTTATGTTGAACGAAAATTTAAAGTTGGCAAAAAAATCAACGGTTCGATTTTTTTTTAGGGACGGCTGGTGATGGAGCCGCCCCTACAATGACATGGTCGGGTGCCCAGACACCAGCCACCCATACAAATGGAACAGCAGGGGCGGCTGGTGTTACGAACCGCCCCTACAAATAGGGTCTGATTTGTAGGGGCGGCTCAATCACCAGCCGTCTCTAGAAATGGTATTTGTAGGGGCGACTGGTGATTGAGATGCCCCTACAAATGGCCCTGTATTTATAGCTCTGATTTGTAGGGGCGGCTCAATCACCGGCCGCCCCTACAAATGACCCCCGTATAAAAACAGATGCAGCACCTTCTTCCTCTTCGGGTCACTCACTCCAACCTGTGAAAGAAAGGTGGGGAGGCCTTGTGCACCTCCCAAAAATTACTCTACTAAGGGAGGAAGATTTTGGTCTCAAATTCTTTGGTAGAGAGGTTGTCGAAGGTAAGAAAATGTTATTCCACCCTTTTTTTAAAGTTTTAATGGTTGGTTAGTGAGTAATTAGAGTTTTGTTTTTCTCTCTCTTCTATGGTGCTTGAGCTATTTATGAGCAAATTAGACCCAACTTTTATATGTACTAGGGTAAATTAGGAAGGGGAACAAGATCGTACCCTTATTTGGTCCTTATTTCTTGATTTTAGTGAATAATTAGTTAGTTTTATGGATGTTTCATGTGCATGTGATCTAGATCTAGGGTTTGGTTTTTTTATTAATTTTGTTTTTGTAAATTTATGTTTGATGAAATTGGACTAGGGTTTGTTTGAAAGATTTGGGTAAAGTATAATTATTGCTATTTGTTGTCTTTAAAATTGTTTATTGTAATCAATAAATATGTATTTTAATTATTTATGGATAAACGGGTCATTAATTAATTTTCCTCTACCATGGTGTGTTTGTTTGCTTCATGTAATTATATTAGATTTATATTCATATATATCTGAGGTATATACAATTATTCTCAAATAATTATTACTTTAATTCATTTTTATATATATCTGAATAAGTAGTCCTTTAATGTTTGTTTTGTTGTTGTTGTAAAAGATGGAGTACAGGAACTCTTGGATGTATGGTTCGTTAAGGTTCAAGGCAGGTTTTCGTGAAGAGGTGGATAAATTTATTGAAGCCGCAACGAAGCATGTAACGACATTGAAAGAGAATAAAGATACAATTATTTGCCCCTGTAAAGATTGCAAGAACCGTATGGCATGGACAGATGTGACTATCATCAGATCACATTTGATTATGCGAGGATTTATTGAGGACTACACAGTGTGGATTCATCATAGTGAAACGGTTATTGTTAACGACGAGGATGAGGAGGAATACGACGACGAAACCATAGAATCTCTGTCCCAATATTTAGCAGAGCTTGATGCACGAATGGATTTCGAGTTTGGTAATGAACAAGGTGGTGATGCTGGTGGTTGGGATGGTAACGACGAAGGTGGTGCCAATAATGATGGTGGAGCACGTGTCGGAGATGAAGATGATTTAGAGGACATGATTCGAACCCTTGGACCAGAGATTTTACTAAATAGCCCGAAAGGTCTAGAGAATTTGGAAAGAGTGACAAAAGCATCGAAGGAGACTGTGTATGGTGTTGAAAAGGGTTGCCCGACACATTGGACATTGCTATGTTTCGTGCTTGAGCTGCTCATCCTGAAGGCTAAGTACGGCTGGTCAGACTGTAGTTTTAATGATCTATTGCATCTCCTGTCATGGGTGCTGCCACAACCAAACTCAGTTTCCGCCAACACATACCAAGCGAAGAAGGTCATAAGTCCATTGACAATGGGGGTTGAAAAAATACATGCCTGCCCCAACCACTGTATACTTTTTCGTGGCGAAACGTTCAAGTCACTGGATAAATGTCCCCGGTGTGGGGCCAGCCGGTACAAGAACAATGACCTTTACGGTGGGGACGAACCCTCCACGGGGAAAAAGAGGAATAAGAAGGGTACAAAAAAGGTGGTACAAGAATCTCAGCCCCCAGAGGATACTCCATTAGGCAACGATGCAAAGCAGAGAAGAATTCCTGCCCTGGTAATGTGGTACCTGCCAGTGACCGACCGCTTGAGACGTATGTTCCTAAACCCTAAAGAAGCCGCACTCATGACATGGTGGGATGATGAGCGCAAGGTGGATGATGATAAGATTGCGCACCCGGCTGATTATAGTCAGTGGCAAAGGTTTGATGAGAAGCACAAAGAATTCAATGATGACCCAAGGAATGTACGGTTTCGCCTGAGCACTGATGGAATGAATCTCTTCAATGAGAGGATGAGCAACCACAGCACATGGCCAATGATCTTGACCATGTACAACATCCCAACATGGTTTTGTCAGAAGAGAAAGTACCTTCTCCTCACTATTCTTATTTCTGGCCCTAAACAACTAGGCATTGATATAGACGTGTTCCTCGAGCCCTTGATGCAAGAAATGGAAAGGCTATGGAGGCATGGGAGCATATGTATGATGCGTTCCGAAAGTAGGACTTCATACGTAGAGCAATAATATTTGTTACTACCAATGATTACCCCGCGCTGTTTGCTTTGTCTGGACAGATCAAAGGGAAGACGGGATGCTTGGTTTGCTTGGATGGTACTACATGGGTGTACCTGGATGCATCCAAGAAGATAGTTTACCTAAGGAACCGGCGCTTCTTAAAGATAAGTCACAAGTACCGCAGCAAATTATTCTTTAGATTTTATGACAACGCCCCAGAGATTGAACCCCCTCCGGAGAGACATCATAACGGAGAACATGTGTACAGAATGGTAAAAAACATACGCGTCGTCTATGGAAAGAAGAATCCGGATGGGACGAACAGAGATAGAAGCACACCTCCTGTTGAAGGCGTGCCTTTCAAGAAACAATCGATCTTCTTTCAGTATCTGCCTTATTAGCCAGACTTGGAGGTCCCCCATGCCATTGATGCTATGCACGTGCAGAAGAATGTCTTTGAGAGTCTCATTGCTACCTTGATGGACACAGGTAAGTCAAAGGATGGTCTGAAAGCACGAAAAGACATGGTGCAGCTAAACGTGATGCCACAGCTTCACCCGGTACCTGAGGCTAATGGAAAATACACTCTGCCCACAGCGTGCTTCAATCTAACACCAGACGAGAAGAGAGCTATATGCACTTTCCTGAGGGGGATCAAAGTCCCGACTAGGTTTTCAGCAAATGTGAAGAAGCTAGTGTCGATGAAGGACTTGTCAATAACACACTGCAAGGCTCACGATTGCCATGTGATGCTGACAGTATTTCTACCTATTGCAATCAGGGCTATAAAGCCAGAGTTCTTGAAAATGGCCATCACCCGCATGTGCTACTTCTTTTCAAAGATCTCACAGAAGACGATTGGCAAGGAAGAGCTGAGTGACCTACATGAATTTGTGGTGGAGACACAAAACCAACTGGAGATGTGTTTACCTCCTGCTTTTTTTGATATAATGCCACATCTCATGATTCACATGGTTCATCAGATACAGGCGCTTGGCCCTTGCTACTTGCATGAAATGTCGTCCTATAAGCGGTTCATGTCGGTTTTAAGTCGATACGTGCATAATCGAGCATACCCATAGGGCTCCATGATAGAGGGTTATAGTACTGAAGAAGTCGTCGAGTGCTGTCAAGAGTACCTAAAAGTACAGAAAGGGATTGGTAAACCCGATTCTCATCACAAGGGTAGGCTGGCTGGGAAGGGCACCAGTGGTAGAAAAGTGTTCATCGACCATGATTACAAAGAGGTGAGTCGGGCGCATTACAGTGTCTTACAGAGTACACAACTGATGCAACCGTATATTGATGAACACTTGGCTATCATTATGGCGGAGAGAAATGGCCGTTCGGATGATTGGGTCATGAAACAGCACAAGCAACGACTAACTACATGGTTGAAGGACCAAAACATACCGCCTAGAGAAACCATAGACTCTATTACCATCAGTAGGTTGGCGGAGGGGCCATCGAGACAAGTGACATCTTGGAATGCTTATGACATCAATGGGTACATGTACTATACCCACGCAAAGGATAGTAAATATGTGAACCAAAACAGCGGCGTTCGAATAGAGGCTCTCGATGGATTAGGGCGAAAGATCCAATGCTTTGGCATCATTGAAGAGATATGGAAACTTGACTATGGAAGGGATATAATGGTGGCCCTGTTTCGATGCCGCTGGATCAAACAACACCAACTGAACGAGATTGGATTGAGAGTCCTAGACCTCGAGAATCTAGGCTACCAAGATGACCCTTGGGTGCTCGCTTCACGTGTCGCACAAGTTTTTTATATGTCTGACCCATAAAATAACCTCCCTCTGAAGAAGAAGACAAAGCACGTGGTTGCCTCCGGGAAACAACACATTATTGGAGTTGATGGCGTGGACGATGTTGAAGCTTACAATAACTACGATGAGATGCCGCTATTCACAGACTTTCCTAAGAAGATCAATGTTGTCGAAAAGAACCTCCCCAAAGACATAATGCCATGGGAACGAAAAGGTGTCAATGGGAATGTCGTTACAGCGGGCTAGCTAGTTGTTGAACGTGGAGTGTTTGTGTAAGTGTGTGTTTGTAAGACTTCATTTATGCATGCGTGCGAGACTATATATTTATGTACGTGTGTAAGACTACATATTTTTGTATGTGTGTGAGACTACATTTTATGCATGTGTGTGAGACTACCCTTTGCAACATCCAGATGACTCTATTTGAACATCCACTCTATTTTCATTTATTACAACATTTTCATTTTATTTCATTTAATGTCATAAAATTGTAGTCAAAGTTTTAAAATTCAAATTTTTAATTTTTGTTTTCTATATTGTTTTGACTACAATTGTTTATATATATTTATTCATATATATAATAATACAAAATATTATATTTGTGCATATACATAATTTTTTTATATTACTTGGTGTTTTTATGATATAAAAATATAGAATTTATAATTTAAAAAATAAAAACTATTTGTAGGGGCGGTTGGATCAGGAACCGCCCCTACAAGGGGCGGCTGGATCAGGAACTGCCCCTACAAATGCATTTCTAGGGGCGGCTGGATCAGGAATCGCCCCTAGAAATAGGAGGGAGTATTAATAGGACAGCGCACGGGAGTGATGTCGTCTGGGCGCTGTCTTCTTCCACCGACGACGCCGTCAGGCTGCCTGCACGCCTAGGGTTTCCGCCGCCGCCCCCGCCGCCGGTCCCGCGCCCGCGCCTGCCCACACCCGGCCCCCGGCGTCCCGCACCCGGCCCCCGGCGCCCGGCCCTGCGCGCCTAGGGTTTCCACCGCCGACCACGCCGCCGGTCCCGCGCCCGCACCCGGCCCCAGGCGCCTGGCCCCCGGCGTCCCACACCTGGCCCCCGACGCCCACCCCTGTGCGCCTAGGGTTTTCGCCGCCGGCCACGCCGCCGGTCCCGCGCCCGCAACCGTCCCCAGGCGCCCGGCCCCGACGTCCCGCACCCAGCCCCCGGTGCCCGCCCCTACGCGCCTAGGGTTTCCGCCACCGGCCACGCCGCCGATCCCGCACCCGGCCCCAGGCGCTCAGCCCCCGACGTCCCGCCCCCGCACGCCGACGACGCACACTCTCGGCGCCCCGCGCCCGCCCCCCTGCCCCCGCGCATCGACGACACATGTATGTTCCTCCTCTCCCTTTCTCTGCTGTCCATCCCCATCTTGAACAGAGGCTGAAGAATCCTCGCAATTCTATTTGCTCTTCTTAATTATATTGCTTATGCAATTCTTTGCCTTCGCCTTCAAACTTGTCGTAAGATTAGTATGCTTGTGTTTGCTTCAATTAGTATGAGATTTGTCATAAGTCCAGAACTGAAGGGAATGAAATTAAACATGATATAAGCAGTTTCAAAAATTCGTATGCTTGTGTTTGCAGGATTAGAAATTAAGAGTGGCAGTTTCAAAAATATCTGACCACATCATTCTGTCATAGAGAAGACATGTGATTAGCTAAAAAATTTATTCTGTAAAAACTATTATAAATTAATAGACAGAGAAATTATATGTGGTTTTTAGCATATATGTGGTTCAATAGGCAGAGTATATATTTTTTCTTGAAACTGTTGCACGCCTTAGAAAATACTAGTATACCGGAAGGGAGTAGCTAGTTTGTAAGTTTACCGTCTGTTTTGTTTTTCCTCTTTTCTAATCATTCTTCATCTCACTAAACATCTGAGATGGCATCTTTTATATAGCTTTTTTAGATTAACCTATCGTACTTGCTTTTATACATCTGTGCCTGTTTGTCTGAACACTTTACATCTGAGTTATCAGTTTGACTTCAGCGTAATGAGATGTGCTAGATTGCTTGTTAAAATATTGCTGCATTGTTCTAGCATCCTAGAAACAACACAAGTACTTATCATGTTTGACATAGAAGCTGGAGGATATTTTGTTCTATGTTTTGTGTTTGGTTTTGATTGGGCTCCATGGCACTTACAGTGCATACTTTCAACTGTCTTGATGCTTACTAGCAGTGGTTGTCACTGTCTTGATGCTTACTAGCAGTGGTCGTCAAATCCTTAGTACTACTGCTACTAATACTTAACTACTACTTAAGCTGTTGTAACAACCCAAAAATCCACACACCAAAAAAATACCAACTACAAAATTTTTTCTTCAAAACTCCCATGTGATGATGAGTGTCATGTAAAGAAACCCAACCTAAGAGTTGCATTAGAAGTAACCCAACCTAAGTCAACACATAAGCATGGCATATCATTTGTTGATTATGATTATTTAATTTCTAACAAATAAATGTTGCATACAATGTTAACTTAAATTGTGGTTTGGGTTTTCATTTGCTTTATGTTATGCTTAACAATTCCATTAAAGTAATAAACCATAAAGTTATTATTAAACAAAATTCCCTAAACTCTAATGAATAAGTTACCTTAGTTGTGAATTCAAATTCTAAACCAAATTTGAATTCAAACAAATGGAAAAGAAATGAAAAAATAGAAAAAGAAAAAGGAAGAAGAAGGCCTCGCAGGCTCGGCCTACGCCAATCAGCCCAACCGACCGGCCCAGCCAGCCCCAGCGCGCACGCACATGGCCCAGCAAGCCGGCCTAGGCTATCGCTGCTCGCCCGCGCGCCCATCAGCCCCGCCAGCAGTCGCTGCCACATTGGCCCCGCGCGTCAGCCGCACGCTGCTCACCCGCGCGCCCCTTTGCTTCGCCCGCAGCCGCTGCCCGCTGGACCCCGCGTGCCAGCCACTCACCAGCACAGTAGCGTCTTCTACCTCGCCCACGCGACCGGAGACCAACCAAGGTGATAGTGCGGGCCAGGGGGTCACGCCCGGGGCATGACCCTGTCTCCTTGGTGCCGCACCCACGCAACCCTTGCGCCGTGCCTACACCACCGCACGCGAGCCCTTGGATGCCACTGATCACGCCACCACCGCTCGATTACCGTCCGCCATTGGAGCTTGAAGCTCGGCTATAAAGCTCGGCCCTCTGTTGCCCTAGCGCTCGTCCCACTGCCCGCCGCCACTCGGTGGCCAACCACTTCACTAAGAGTAGAAGGCCGAGGAAGAGATCGGGAGAGGAGGGCGGAGCCGCTGCGGGGGAGGAAGTTGTCGGAGCCGAAGACGACACCGTCGTTGCCATCGGGGTTCTAGGTCGGCACGGCACTGCTTCCGTAGCTACACGGCCGCAACCCGCCACTGCACCGCCATCCTATCTCCCACGACACCTACGGTGAGCCTCCCGGTCTCTCCCTGCTCGCCGTTGGACCATACCATGCCGGCCATGGCGCTCCACACCGGGAGCGCGTAGGCCAGGGCCATCTCCGGCCGCTGGGAACACCCGCACCCATGCACACGTCTGTGACCACACCGTGACCACCCCGCTAGAGCCCCATGGTTCACCCGTGCGCCTCGCCGTCGTCTTCATGACCGCCGTGGCCGCCGGGAAGCCCCTACCGGCCACAGGAGAACCGAGCCTCGCCTTGAGCCTGGACATCCTCGCCGCGTCCCCACGCATCCGTAGAAACATACATGCCCCCACCAAGACGTTTCACGGTGACCGTAGCCACATCCCCGACGCCGCCGTTGTGCTCGGAAGGCCGCCGCCATGGCCAACGCCACCGGAGGCACTGGAGGACCCCTTGACCTGCCCAACATGCCCACTGGAGCCCTGTGTCGCCCACACGCACCACAGATCAACCTATGCCGTAGCACCCGCGCCATTCCCACATGCCGGTGGTGCTCGAGCCGCCGCTCACCGTGGCCAGCACCTTGGGAAGCTCTTGCCACCACTTTGACCCCACCAACGCAGTCGCCGTGGCCTGGGGAAGCTTTTCCCCTCCCCAATCAGACACCAGCACCGCCACAGAGGCTCACAGCGAGCTTGCCGCCGGCAGGAGCACCGCCACGGGAGAAACAGGGGAACACCCCCTCGCTGGCCACCCATGCGTGAGCTCGGTGCACGTGAGCCGAGCCAAGGAGAAGAGACGGTGGACTTGGTCCACCATGCGCCCTGCCGTAAGTCCATGGACCATGAGCGCTGGTCCACCGTGAGCCACACGGTGTGAGCCGCACTGTGGATGAAGCCCAATAAGAGCCCACGGCCATGACGTGGCAGCGTCACAGCGTGCCACGTGTCCGGCCCGGCCCGGCCTAGACCGGCCCAACCCGAAGCCCAACCGGCCCAGTTCGGACCCGGCCCGTATTGACCGTTGACTGGTCAACGATGACCGTTGACCTGGCCCCACAAGTCAGCGACACAGTGTTACTGGACCCCCACGTCAGACGTGATGTCATGCTAGCATCGTAATGACGTCACGCGGGACCCACATGACAGTAGTAACACAGCCGAGGTGACGTCATGCTGACGTCACGATGACATCAGCTGCTGACGTCAGCAGCCCTGGACCCACACGTCAGTGACCCTGACCGTTGACCGAAGACCGTTGACCATTGACTCGCCGTTGACTTTGACCAGGCCCACCTGTCAGTGACCTAATAGCCTCTGGCCCCACATGTCAGAACTGACGACGTCGATGACGTCATGCTGACGTCAGCTGGGCCCACCTGTCAGTACCAGAACCGTGACGAGGACATCATGCTGACGTCATGCGGACATCAGCAAGCCACGTGGACCAACCACAGCGTGACACGTGTCAGCCCAGGATTAATTCAGCCTTTTCCATTTTCAGAAATGATTTAAACTTCGGAAATTCATAACTAATTCATATGACCTCAGAAAAATACGAAACCAGGACCAAAATTCATCTAAAATCGAGCTCTACGCAATGAATCCATGTTTGAGTGCATTTGGCTCTTTTGAATTTTCATTGCTTCTTTGTGCCATTCTATAGACGTCGCTAACGCGACTCTAATGCGATCGTTTGTAGACTCGGAGGAGAACCGGATGGACGAGGACCGTGAGTACCGTGAGGAGTACGGAGACGACTACACTGAAGGTGCCACATCCCATCCAATCTCGTAGCACCTATTACGCATGGCTAATATAGAACTGCTATTGCTTTACTTTACTGCTACAGTCATATTATGATAGGAATTGCATGGTAGTATGCTTACTTGAAGGTCTTTACCTTGACGCAACCTTACCCCTGCATACCCTGCTATTAGGCTAGACACACGCTTACTGCTATATATTTCATTACTTATACTTCTACTACGCTTATACTACATGCGTGGTGGAAACTGGTGTTATCTGGACGATGGGGAGAGTGCTGCGTGTGTGACTTGGGTGTATGGAGGGTGAGGGTTGTGTCGACCAAGTTGGAGTATACGATGAGCCTGGGGCAAGTCATGCCATGTGGTGCTACCTGGGCACCCCTGGAAAATGGATACCTGTGGTGGGTAAATGGTATATGAGGTGGTCCTGGGTGTGAACCTATGATGGGAGAAGCCTAGGATGGAGGTGCTGTGGTGGCACGATAAATGGAAACCCTGATGGAGACATTCTGGCTTGGTCATCTCTAAGGACTTACTAGTACTCAAATTCACCGGGAAGCCTTACGTACCACTCGCCCTATATGGTGCGGGACGGCCGGACTACTTGGTAGGATATTGCCACTACTGCTAGGTTGATAGCGGATAGTGTAAGGAGATACAGGACACGGAGGATTTTCCCCCACACCCTTCCAAGACTTCATGGAGACCTTGTGGACCCGGCTCATGACTCACAGTTTCAGCCACCCCAGACTAGACTTGGGGTGTACCAGGGCTGAATGGTAGAGTGGCAATATCCTAGGCTAGCAAGCGGCCGGAATCAGCCCAGTTGACGACGGTCAGCGAGGAAGGCGGATCTTGTGGTTATGTAAAACCTCTGCAGAGTGTATGGTTGATCGATCAATACATGTGCCAACTTGTCGGCTATGGACCTTTCCTAGGTTTCGCTTAAACTAGGTAGAGAGATGAGTCCTTCTCTTCTTCCCCCGTGAGAGAGTGTCGGTCGTAGCCAGGGGCTACGGGCCTTG
The DNA here is from genome assembly GCF_019320115.1 of Miscanthus floridulus. Classification (NCBI taxonomy): domain Eukaryota; kingdom Viridiplantae; phylum Streptophyta; class Magnoliopsida; order Poales; family Poaceae; genus Miscanthus; species Miscanthus floridulus. Next base: position 40,166 of record NW_027096632.1, on the reverse strand, counting down.
AGATAGAGCTGAGAGGGAGTTGGCCTGTCGATTGAGCGATGGTATGGAGATGGTATGGTGATGGTGTGGAGATGGTGGTATATCGATCCCAGAATCGAAACCTGGCTCCGAAAAGGGAATGGGGTGGATGGTATGTGGGAATGGTGTTAAAACTTGACTATACTTTTTATATATACTTGATATGCTAAATGCATAGGAAACCCCAGCCTTATAGGTTCCATTTGATTATATCCAACTTGCATCCAATTTCCACAAAGCAAATGCTCATAGGGTTGGGAGTGGTCAGTACAAATCGTACTGATAAATTTTGGCACACAGGTTCTGCTGAGGAGTATAGCTCCGAGGAGTTTGACGGATGAGGGGTTCGTACCTACGCTCAAGTTTGGCGATCTTATCTTCAAGCTATTCTGAATGAATGCTACTTTTGCTTCCGCCAATGCGGCGATGTAATAATTTATGTAATTCCGCACTATTTGTACTCTGATTTTATCGTTGTATGGATGTGATATCTGACTGGAGTTTGGGTAATATGATCTACAACGGTCTTATTACACTTCGATGCTGTGGATTTCCCTTCGCAGAAATCGGGGGCGTTTCAGCTGTCCTTCCTACTAGTCTGTACTCTTACTCTTACTCTTACTACTACTTCACTACTCTTACTCGTACTACTCTCTATACTACTACTACTGCTCTACTCCTACTCCTATACTAACTGCTGCTGCTACTCTATACTACTACTACTGCTCTACTCCTACTCCTATACTAACTGCTGCTACTACTCTATACTACTGCTACTCTCTATACTACTACTACTGCTCTACTCCTACTCCTATACTAACTGCTGCTGCTACTCTATACTACTACTACTCTCTATACTACTACTACTGCTCTACTCCTGCTCCTATACTAACTGCTGCTGCTACTCTATACTACTTAACTGCTACTGCTACTCTATACTACTACTTCACTACTCTTACTCGTACTACTCTCTATACTACTACTACTGCTCTACTCCTACTCCTATACTAATTGCTGCTGCTACTCTATACTACTACTACTCTCTATACTACTACTACTGCTCTACTCCTACTCCTATACTAACTGCTGCTGCTACTCTATACTACTACTACTCTCTATACTACTACTACTACTGCTCTACTCCTACTCCTATACAAACTGCTGCTGCTTTTTTACTACTACTACTACTGCTCTACTCTACTTCTTTTACTACTACTCCTCTACTCTACTCTACTACTCTCTACTTTTCTATACTATTACTACTACATAACTACTGCCACTGCTCTATACTACTACTACTCTGTACTACTTAACTGCTGCTGCTACTCTATACTACTACTTAACTAATACTTAAGTTGTCCTTGCTACTACTTTATACTCTTACTCTTACTACTACTTCACTACTCTTACACTACTACTCCACTGCTCTTACTACTCCTACTACTCCTCTTACTACTCCTACTACTCCTCCTCTTACTACTCCTACTACTTGTCTTACTACTTGCTACTCCTAAGTGGCTGCTGTTGCTTTTTTTGCCAAATCTCCTAGGACTCGCCCAGGACTTGTTGTCCTGTCTTTTGCCATTAGCTGTTGCACTATGTTTGCTAAGCAGCTATTGATTTTTTTGCCAAATCTCCCCTCTCCTCTCCTCTCCTCTTCTTTGTTTTGCCAATGATGAAATTGTCCAAGTCCATACATTATATGGAATATGAGCTGATGATCAAGAACTTGTGAGGAACTTGGCATCATTAGCAGCCGCCCCTACATTACCTTCTCCTCTCTTCTCTGTTATGATGCTTTGATGCTCCAAGTTCAAGATCAGATGATGATTGACATGTTTCTGAGTCCTCTACTACTGCTACTACTAGTTTTTTTGATATATTGTTGTTTTATAGGACTACTTTGGTTTATAGCCCTTTTTTATTTCTTATACCTTCTCGCGTACCTAAAGCACACTTTCTTGCATCTTTTAAAACAAAGCGCGAAATAATGTCACGGACAACAGACAGTGCAGCTCGATGCCCCGAGCATGATGAGAAGCCAACCCTTGAGGAGCAAGCACTAGAGGACCAGCTTACTCAGGAATAGTTCGATAATGAGGTAGAAAAGGATATAGAAGTGATGCTTACTCAGGAGGAGTGTGATGAGGAGGAAGGCCCCGAAGGAGAGGCTGCTGAAGGCAAAGAAGAAGAGGATGATGACTCAGAAGAGGGATATGAAAGTCCCGAGGATCCTTTCCCACCTGAAGCAAGAAGGAGGCCAACGGAGGAAGATTTGGACAAGGATTTTGACCCGAACGAGGAGGTAGGGAAGAAGCCTTAGCTTGTAAATTTTGCTAAAGCTTTGGCTATGTTACCTCTGCTAACACTTTGACCTATCCTATATACAGGTCCCTCCTGAAACTCAGAAAAGACGACGTCGATGTCCGCGACATCTCGCTGGACAAGATAGAGTAGAGGAAAGGAGAGCAGAGGCAACAACCACAGAGATGGATCATGATGCCTCTGCTCCACAAACTCAAGACACAACCACGACTACCAAGCCTAAGAGGAAACGAGGGGATAGAAAAGGAAATCTATATCCAGATAAGGCTTGCTATGTGATAACGGAGGTCGGGCTAGCAGGAGAGATTCTTGAGCCGAAGGAATTAAGAGGACGATTCCGTAATGCGATCGGGGCCCTAGTAAGAGATAAATTGAACCCAGCAATCCCTAACTGAAAAGAGGTACTAGAGAACATAAAGAATGCACTATGGGATAGGCAGCTGAAGGTCAATTTTAGATTTCCAGAGGGTAAGCACGAATTGGTAAAAAAAATGCTATCAGGATGATGGGAGAGTCATTCCGACGTTGGAGGTCGGAGCTCAACACGAAGTATATCCAAAAGGGGTTAACTTCCTTCAACGAGTTCGGCAAAATAACTCCTAGTCAATGGGAGGAGCTCGTGGCTCAGAAGACTTCACCGGAGGCATTGGAGCTCAGTGCCCGTAACACCGAGCTGGCGAAGCGGAACAAACACCACCATCATCTAGGCCCCGGTGGCTACTATGCCAAGGAAGAGCAGTTTAGGAAGAAGGATGAAGAGGCCGCAGCTGCTGGGAATATCGATGTGACGAACTTGAAGGTACGCTCAAGGAACTGGATATATGCGAGGAGTACAGAACCATCCGGCAGTAATCTTAAGTTTGATAAGCCGGAGACCCAAGAGGCGGTATCAAGGATACTAAAATATGTTGAAGACAAAGAGACGGGCTCATTCAATCCTTCCAGAGAGAGGGACGAGCTTAGCCTTGGCTTGGGAAACAAGGAGCACACAGGCCGCACCAGGGGGCTAGGGAAAAGGATGACCTGGAAGCAAGGATTCGAAGAGGACAGGCACATGTACAAGAAACATGGCCGAGACCAGGAGACTAGTCTTGAGCTCCAAGTGAAGGCTCTAGTTGCGAAGGCGCTGGAGGAGCAAGGACTGTCTACGGAGCCACGGATATTAGTGACGTCGCCGGGAGAACTGGCATTAGTTGGCAGCCCTCCGAAAGTTCCTAGCAGCCAAGGTTCCACTGCAGCCACAACTCCAGTCGATCGCATACGGGAACCAACTAGTTGCACCTTGGTGTTTCTCAGCGGCTGGCAGAACACTGTGATGGAGGTGGCAACGGGTGTGCCACATCCTCCCGGTGGCTTACACCACAATAATAAGATACCGCCGGACTACACTAGGGTCGAGGTGCATACAGTGAAGCCCGAGTTCATGCAGTGGAGGATAGACTACGCAACTCCCGAGGGGCTAGTGTTACTTAGAGACGTTATGGGGCAGTTCATCCTCTGGCAGAAACGAGACATTATATTGACTGCTTCTTCGCCGCCTCCCCCTCTCCAAAATTTGGAGCGAGTTGTTGAGGTCGGGGAGATATTTTCATCGTCTCATGACCCCCACATTCCTAAGATGCCACATTCTTCCCTGCCTCCTATCGAGCATGTGCCTGATGAGATGCCACAACCTTCTCCAGCTCGTACCGAGCAAGTGCATCATGAGATGCCACAGTCTTCTCAACAAGCACAACCGATACATGAACAACGAGTGCCTCCTGAAGAAGGTGGTGCACAAGAAGATGAGGATGTGCCTGAATGGGAACTCCGAAAGAAGATTCCAATCAACATAAGGCCAGTTTATGTTCCGATCAAACACGTCTCGTCGGTGTCCAAGTGGTATTCCCATGACCAGTTCAAGCCTGAGAACCAAGTTAAAAAGTCCCATCACGGGGTTCTGAGGAGGTCGTCAGTAGCAAACTCCACCAAATTGCAAAGCAGTATCCAAATGTTGATGCCATCGAATGGTCAAAGGATTGTCCGAAAACATATGAAAGAGGCAAGCCCTTCCTACCAAACCGGGACATCCAGCGCCTACCACTTGGAATGAGAAGGTTCTATGATTGGTACTTGCGTGTTCTCCCAACGAGCATAGATATCATACAAGCATGCTTTCCCATCGGCACATTTGGAAGCCCAGCCGGGAAAATTGTCTTTGACTTCAATGACATGCACACATGCTTTCACCTGGGAGAAATGGAGATGAATCTAATTCGCACGTGGTGCCTGTAAGTCCTTGTCCTCCTGATATGATATGAATGTAATCTTTGAATTTTGTTGTAACTAACCCACGCCGTGATTTGTAGAATGCAAGTGCACATTGTCAAACAAATGCCAAGTGTGAAAGCCGGGTATTTAGACCCTCAAGCTATAGCCCAAACAAATTTTAATTACCCTAAACGGTGGACACTGGATGCCAAAGAGCTAGCAGCTGCAAAAACTCTTCGAGAGAAAGAGCGCATCCGTAGTGCGAAGCTAAGGGAAGAGTCCCTTAAGGTTGCGGCATACATTGCCTTGGCTTTCAAAAATCTCCAACACCACTCTACTATATGGCTACCATACAACTTCGAGTAAGTTCAACTCTATACTTAAAGCTTTGTTCAATATATTTTATTCGATGCAAAAGGGCTTATCTAGTTCTATGATTAAATCCATGCAGCAACCACTGGATTTGTATAGCCGTCGATGTCGGGAACAGGAGCATGGCATGGGTCTTTGATTCATTAGATAAGGACACGGTGACATACAAAGACTTCATATCGATTCTCAAGACGTATACATATCGACAATCCTCATTAGCTTATATGTTTGTATACATACTTGTAACGTTCACTTTTGGATACTAACAAGTTGTATTTGCTAAAATAATTCGAACAGGGCATTTAGGCTCTATGTCACTAATCATCATGGAAGGCATGATCCAGCAAGGAAGGAAAAGCTGGCTATAAAAACACTATGTGCGGTAAGTGTAACTTACTTCTTCAGTACTCCGTTACATGGCTGTCAAAAGCATTACTTAATATTTTCATATGCAAAACACACAGTGCCCCAAGCAGAAGCCTGGGAGTGTACATTGTGGATACTATATATGTTCTATAATGGGTAACACCGGTGCCTACAGGAGACACCCCTTAAGGGTAAGTTTGAACCTCTTCACCCGTAGTATAAAAACTTCGTAAATGGTATGAAATACTAAACCGAAACTTATTTTCTTGTAGTGGAGAGAAGAGAAAGGAATGAAAAGAGACCCATACAAGGATGACCAACTCTTAGAGCTCGTCGGCGACCTTTGCAACTTCATATTGGACCAGATTGTACACGTCAGAGGCGCCTACCATGACCGAGAGTCTGAGTTAGGTACAAATCCTCAATACCAACACCTTCGTGAGACTAAAAGGCTAGCTCTAGGACGTTGATAACCATGTGTATGGAATTTGTATATTTAATGATGGATTGCATATATTCTTGTGAATTGGACTTGTAATTGTAGTTTATAGAATACTCTTATGCTTGTAGTCGCTGTCGCGGGGTGTTCGGCAACGCGAACGCTGGTCACGGGGCGTTCGGCAACGCGAACGCGGTTCGGAACGTTGGTCGCGGGGCGTTCGGCAACGCAAACGCGGTTCGGAACGTTGGTCGTGGGACGTTCGGCAACGCGATTTTGAATTGTAAATTTAATTTTTTTGCGAGAAAACGTACTGTAGGGCGGTTCTAGATTGAACTGCCCCTACAAATACCTGTTTGTAGGGGCGGCTGGTAATACGAGCCGCCCCTACAAATCGATTTGTAGGGACGGCTGGAAACACCAGCCGCCCCTACAAATGCATGATTTGTAGAGACCCTTGCGTAGGGGCGGCTGAGCAAACCGCCCCTACAAATGGTCTGCAACCGCCCCTAGAAATGCTTTTTGACGTAGTGAATTTCTCTCTTTAGTACTAGGTATAGATAGCTAGGTTCCTTGCTTCGCATCGATCTTATTATGGTCAGAACAATTCCACCGGGTCCCCTTTCCCCTTTTCCTTAAAATATAGTATAGGAGATTGAGAAAACCAAATTGCAGAGTATAGGGGATATCTACTCTAGCAGATTGAGAAAACCAAATCCCCATTATATATGGGACCCACGTGTCAGACACAAAAATGTCTTTCTTCCTCTTCTTTCTTTTCTCTCGCCCTTGTGTGTGCGTGCTACGACTCACCGGCACTGGCGCGCGAACGCAGGGCGTGGCTTGTCAGCCACTAGCGCAGATGCGCGACGGGGCGGCTTGCCGGCCGGAGCACGAACGCGTGGTGCGCTGCAATGCAATATGGGGCCCATATGTCATATTGAGAGAGAAGGTAAAAAAGGGGATTGAGAAAAATTGCTACCAAATCCCCTCCATTTGAGGGAGAGAGGGGAGATTTCGAGGGTGTGAGAAAAAACTTTTAGGGAAAGGAGTATGAGAAAGGGGATCGGTTGGAGCTGTGTTATTGCACCTCAATCCCCTTTATGCAATAATGTATAGGGAAAGAGGATCTCTTTTCTCAATCCGGTAGAGTTGCCCTATAGCTCATCTTCTATCTACTCAGGGATACTGCTGATGGAGAGTGTGAGTGAGAGCTGATACATGGAGGTTCTTGATACATATTGGCTTGTTGCACTAGAATATATACGCTCGGGCGTCACGTCACATGGCCGGATGCTTCTCATTCCCTCTTACACTAGCCCATATCCTATGCATGCATTGCATGCGCAAGCATGGCTAGCTACTAGCAGCAGAGAATCCCAGCATGCAGCACATACATGCATGTCATATATGCGTATGCATCTCAGAGAGGTCGAGAGATGTGATGCACGCAGTCTTGCAGAGAGAGAAGTGTGTGGGGATACTGGTACTGGGGCAGCTGCTAGGGCGCCCTCGTTTTGTGCCCCAATAACAAGAGAGATGCTCAGATCGATTTGATGGTGGTCGCCAATTTTTAAATTCCGGCTCACGCGCGAACATGGGAGTTGGAAGAGGCAACGAATTGATGGCCTGAACTGGACAAAATCCAAAATCATATGATGATGTGAAGGTTGGTGGGGATCACTCAAATTTTCTGTAGTACTCGACGTTATATGTCTCTAGTGACGAACATTGAAATTATGGCACCATCGGTTACCGTACCAGGAATACTAGAATATGGGATTGGCGAGTGAATGCTGCATCAATATTGGCCCCCTGCTTCTTGTTTTGAAAATACAAGCTTCTGAATAGGCCACGTAATGTGATTTGCCAAGCAGAGGGGAGTGCAAATTAGGTTTACATTAGCATCTGATTTAACTTTTTTTTAGCAAACCGTACGTGTCTCACTTGCAGACCTTACATCACTGCCAATAATACACCCCTATTCTAAATTATAAGTCGTTCTAAGTTCTCTAGATACATAATAAAAGTTATATATCTAGACATAACATATATTTAGATATGTTGTAAAAATTATATACTTAAAAACGAGAATAATAACTTATAATTTGGAACGAAGGGAATCCGATACATGTCCAACTGCAAAAGTTCCCAATTGTTTTCAAATACAAATGAAGTTCAGCCACAGCATACATGTTTGCATGCTGGCATTCTTCAATTACTCTGAGATACTTTTTTTTTTTGCGAGGAAGAGATACTAATTAATTATCTCTAGCTAATACAATAAGCCCACTCCTTGAAAGGAAGATTCTCTAGCCTTTATTAAAGCGAATGTATCGCCTTAATCACAGCATGACACACAAAGGACAAATCCATATCATCTAGAACACCACCTAATCCCATTTGTTTAAGGTAATAATAACCGTGTACCTCTAAACAATTGTGAACGGGTCAGTGCATGTATTTTATAATGTCCTCATCATGTCAGGCTGCCCTCAAATTCCAATTCAGAGACTGCAGTTCTCCGTCACTAATTAACTCCAAACAATTCCTCTTAGTGCTCTGTGGTGTAGAGATCAGGCATTGATCGCCTTTAATTTGGACAGTATCGCGAGTCAAGAAGTCAATCCAGTTCCAAAGCATGGTAATAAGGGAGAGACCAGTGGGGACTGCAGTTTCGAATCCAGAGAAAAAAATATTAAGGAATTGAACCCTAGCTACATGCTGGCACAATGTGCAGTTGTCAGTAGAAAAGAAACAAGGTGCACACACATCAAAAAATACTCCATGCTTGGAGTGTGGTTAAGTGATGACAAGACTCTGTCTTGACTCAACTCCATGGTGCTAAGTCAAACTGATCAGACAATAAGTTCATATAGTTTCTAATTAGTCTATGAGCATCTGATGCCTACGTGTGAAATAGATTCCACTCTGAGGTTGGAGTAAAAGATTAGAAGCCGCAGGTTGAATATGGTTTGACCAGTAGGCTACGAGAAGCTAGGCAGCTAGCTAGTGAAATTCACACATGCATTTTTTTATTAAAAAAATCACTGTTATTATTTGTAAACAACTTTCTCTAACTCGAGCATGTCACATGTTTATTGTCTTATTGATGTCATAAGAATGTTGATGGGTTGCACTATGTTTCATCAAAATGGAGTTTATTTCAAACAATGGTACTATCGTAGTATGTAGCAAACACCAATAGTCAGTAGTCACCAAATAAACAAGGTAATAAGAGGCACATCAAAGTATATGCCTTAATTGTACATTTTATGTTCCCACAAAACTATCTAAAAATGCATGCACAAGACAAATTTGATAGACACATTAAACTGCTATATATACCAAAGAAATTAAATGACAAATAATTAATGACAAGAGTAGCACTCCTACATCATTATTTCTGAAAGATACTGTTCCCATATCTCTAAACCTGGACCATGTTATATGCAGGTTTGATTAAAATTATTAGATCAACTGAACAAACTGCTATTTCAGCTAGCTGCAGCCTGCAGGGACTACACTTTCGGACAGCAATATATACGGAATCACAAAGCAGTCGGAGTACTCTATATTTTTAAGTAGGTGCCCATTATTCAAACGTACACGACTGTGATGACGAACGGTTGCATGCTGATTTTTTAAGCTGATGAATCGGCATCAGTGGCTGCTGCTGAGCTGATATTGTATTGTTAGTTGCAGGAAGAGATAATATCGAGAACCCTATCACCCGAAGCATGTCCTGTGCGCCGAAAACGCCTTTAAACGCGGGGCCAGGATCTTCTGCGCGCTGAATCCAACTTTACAGCACAAGGCTACATGATTCTCGTCACATGAGATCCTCACTCATGGATGTCATCGGATTCAAAGAAACTTCCAGCAGAAAGCAACTCGCCTTTGTTTAATCCCCATTGCAGCGTCACCTTCAAGAACCACCTTCCTTTGACGATGCATAAATAATTGTATACAGCAAGCGCTATCTGTGAAAATCTGAATTGATCAACTCCAATTAAATGACCATTTTATGTCACGAAATCTATGTGTGTGATCACAGTGAGATATGTGTCTCGAGTTGAGTTACTAAACCAAAAGAATTTGTATACAACTGATGACTGTTTGCATTATCATCGTTGCCGCCGTTTGTGTAATTTACTTGAGCCACCAAATGTATAATAATATACTTCATGTAATATATATAATGAGTTCAAGTGGTGCATACACCTTGTTTAACTAGTACGTCTCTGATGAGATATTACTGTCATTTTCGGTCTCATTGGCTAGATCTTTTGTCCATTCTCGAAACAATTTATAATTTATCATGGCATCATATAAGATAGTTTTGAGTACATATACAAGATTATAACGTGTATATGTGATAAACCTCTAGTAGGCCAGCTAGCTGCCGGTGCCTGCAGGCCGGCCGGATCTTATTTTTCTGCAGGCAGCAATCATCACGTTGTTATGCTGTACATGTTTGAAATCCGACCAGCACGTCCATGTATATGTACCTGATCTCAAACGATAAGGAGATAGAGATGATAAAGTTAAATACATTAGATTCAATTTATTTTTAAGAAAACACATCGCATCTCTCTCACTTTCAAATATCTCTCCTCTAGCTGGGAAAGGTGGCAGTTTTTTATATACAATTTTGAAACTACACGCAGAGATAAAAAAAAAACGAACGGGATTGGTCAGGATAAACTCTTTTCTGTTTTCACTTTTATATTTTATTAGGGAAACAAAACTGAAATTGAAAAGGCAAAAACCGGGAACGAATACGGGTTCATCAGATATAAAAATGGATCAATTTGAACAAAAACATGTCGATAACGGTCGAGGTGCGAAAACACAAAACAGGAACATCGCCGCATAGAACAAAGAGACGTGACTTCATATATACTAACCTAATTGACTTGGCATGATGACATTGCCAACGTATAAATAATTCTAACTCATACACTAAGGTTCATAAGATGACAAGTATATAAGAGAGTACAAGACCATTAGTCCGTAACAAAGCAAGAGTCTACCATGAACAGAGCTACTATGGTGTGGCATGGCCCGCAACAACATTATTGCACTACCTAAAACAAGATATCCTATGTGGGTAAAAACGGTATAAACCAGACAAAAAGAGAGAGAGAAAAGGCAAAAATAGCCAAAAAAAACAACCATAGTGTTTTCCGTCCTGTTTCATATTTACATATTTACTAAAACCAAAAAAAAGAAAACAGTTGGGACGACTATCCAACACGGATTTGAATGGGTTAAATGCAAAAATCATCAGGACATGGATGTGATTTATCCCTACCATTTTCAACCCGGCCCCAACTACAAAACACAGATATATACTGAACGCGCTAAGCTAGCAATGCGAAGAGCCAACTTTTGTTCCATTATTAAAAATACATCCTACACATGTTTGATGCTGCTGATCGGTTTGGGGCGCTACAATTATTCACGAGCATTCACAGTATCATTCGGCATATATCGTACCACACCCGGCTGGGCGCCTCGGTGCATAGAAGACAAAGCCATGCCATTTCAGATCATAGTACTCGATCGGCACACATGCATGCGCTTGTATATGTCCTGTGGTGAAACGACCAAAAGTACACACGACTATGCGCCACACTGTAGCCGCCGCATATGGCACGCATTTTTCGTCCAGTAATTAACTCACCCGGCCGGCGGCCCGGCCCTGATGCTGATGCTGATATATAGACACAACAACGCACAACCATGCATATAATCATGGACTATTTACACATGAAAACAGCAGCAAGTAACTGCTCTATTGATGGTATACATAGTACAGGCACAGAACGTAAATATGATGTAAATTCTTGCATGTGTGCAGAGATCGATCCAGAGAGAGCGTCGTGACGATCAAATCGATCGGGTCGCCAGGCCTGCCTGAGCCTGAGCCTGAATAACGAAGTGGTGCAAGTATATATGTTGCGTGTGCAGCGGACTCGGTCATATTCCGTCCGTCGGTGGGTTAATAAGGAAGAAGAGGAGACAGAGAGACGACAGGCGTCCGACGAGCTGAGCTAGGGAGGGCCGGGGGCCGGCCGGGGGCGGTCGTTCCAGTTTTTTCACCGTGTGAACGGTTGCACTGCATGCGGACGCAGTGGCACTACTCCCTTTTTACCAGGCGGCAGCGGCAGACAAGCGCCCGACGCGGCCATGCCGCCTTGCGTATGGAGGTCGCACACCGGCCGCGGCCTCCCCCACCCCGAATTTTTTTATATTTTAGCATTTTTTTTAAAATTTCTCACAAATAGACTCCGGAAGAAAAGATTTCAGAAAATAGACCCTTAACTCGGTGCCATTGATGCTGACGCCGAGCTAACACGTCTCGGCGCTAGCGTCCCTGGCGCCGAGCTCCTGGGCTCGGTAGGTGACATGGCAGGGAGCTCGGCGCCAGAGTGGCTGGCGCCAAGCTCCCTGCCATTTAATCCCGGCCCAACCTTCCTACCCGAGCGTTCTTCCTCTTCTTTCTCCTCCCTCTCGGGGTTTCTCTCTCCCCACTTCACCCTACCTCACGAATCGACATATTGGATCTTGAAACTTTGGTTTGATTCGTAGATCTTCAAGAGCAAGGTATCATCGCTTTTCTCCTAGTTTTTTCGCATCGATTCGGTATATATTAGTCGGATTTTTGAACGTAATAATCGTCATCACTTAGGGTTTCATTCTATCCCTCAATATATATATTATACAACCGTAGGATGATGCCAAGGCGTGGAAAAGCTAGTAAACCTAGGCGCGTGTAGTTATGTTATGGATTTATTGTTGTGCATCAAATGGGAAACCCTAGGTTTATTTGTAAAAGTATGGTACTAAGAACCGAAAGCAGTTAACATTAAATCCTAAACCTAGGGTTTCTCATTTGATGCACAACAATGAACCCATAACATAACTATATACGCCTAGGATTTGCTAGTTTTTTCATGCCTTGACATCATCGTACGGTTGTATAATACATATATTGAAGGGATAGAATGAAACCCTAAGTGATGACGATTATTACGTTCAAAAATCCTGACTAATATATACCGAATCGATGCGAAAAAAAAACTAGGAGGGGAGCGAGGATACCTTGCTCTCGAAGATCTACGGATCAAACCAAAGTTTCTAAGGTCCAATATGCCGATTCATGAGGTAGGGTGAAGTGGGGAGAGAAAAAACTCGAGAGAGAGGAGAAAGAAGAGGAAGAACGCTCAGTCAGGAAGGTTTGGACGGGGGTTAAATGGCAGGGAGCTCGGCGCCACCCACTCTAGCGCCGAGCTCAACGCCAGAGTGACTGGCGTCGAGCTCCCTGCCATGTCACCTACCGAGACGTGTTAGCTCGACGCCGACATCAATGACGTCGAGCTAAGGGTCTATTTTCTAAAATCTTTCCTTCAGAAATCTATCTGTGAGAAACTTTTTTTTAAAAAAAGCTAAAATGTAAAAAATTTGGTCCCCACCTCGTCAGCCCGCCCGTGCCCTTGAAAAGGTCAGCCTCCATCCGTCCGTCCGTCGGTCAATCGTCCGCCGCAGGAGGAGGGCGACTGGGCGAGCATATGCATATGCATATGCATGCACACACACATCGGCAGAAGAAAACAATACAAAAACCACACAACCCATCACTCTCGCCCTCCTGTCCCTCGTATGCCTCTCTGTCTCATCTGCCCTCACATACTTCTTTACTGTCCTCTCTTGGCAGCCAACTCAAGTTACCCATCTCTCCTCCCCTCTCCTTGTGTCTCCTCTCCTCTCCTCTCCTCTCCTCTCCTATTGCTTTGCTTGGCGTAAAGAAAAGATAGCTCACTTTCCACAGCCCCATCTCTCACATCCTGCTTCCCCTCCACCCTACCTCCTCTTCTGCCCCCACAAAAGCAAAACAAGCTTGCTGGATTGCTTGCTACTAGCTTACCTCCAAGCAGATCGAGACAACTTGCAACTTCAAGAGATCGCTGTCCTGCTACCCTAGCAAGCCTTCTTCGTTCTCGTTCGTGCCAACACATGCATGCACCCAAGCTGCTGCTTCCTGTGCACCACATGGCTCTTCTTGGCTAGCTAGCCTTATTAGCTAGCTTGGTGCCAGTTGATTGCAAAGGAGCGAGACGAGAGAATTATTGAGCTAGCGGTTGGCATCAGCCGCGCGCTAGCTTGCGCGCATCCACTATAGAGGCAGGCAGCGACTAGCGAGAGCGAGGGATCGGCAAAGGGCACCCTAGCTAGCTCTAGCTGCCGCGCGCCACAGCCATGTGCGACTACTTCCTTCCGAGGATGGAGGGCGACCAGGCCGGCGGCGGCGACCTTACTGACATCGTCCGGTCCGGCGGAGCCATCCCTGGCAACGCCGTCGAGATGCCGTCCACGGCCGCCGCGGATGAGTGGCAGCTCCAGGGAGACCCGATGCTCTTCCCGCCGCTTCCCTCGTCGACGACATCGGAAGCTGGCTGCGCCGCCGCAGGGGGCACCAGCGCCGACGTCTTCGGCGCTGACCCTTTCTCCGGCCTCGTGGACCCGTTCAGTACCGACTACTCCTCAGGCGCCGACTTCTTGGACGCCATGCCGGACGCGATGGCCAAGGTCGGCTTCGACACGGCTATCGGTGGAGGCAGCGGCAGCGGCTGCGGAGGAGGACAGATGATAGACATGAGCCGGAAGCAGCCTCTCTTGCCGCGGGGGGTGCAGATGCCGGCGCTTGGAGTGCTGGCGCCGAGGATGGTGTTGCCGTCGCCGTTGTCGTCGCCGAGGGAGATACGACCATACCCGCCGTTAGCCGGCGACATGGTCAAGCTCGGAATCACGGCCGGGCAGGTGGCCGGGTGCGCCATCGACGCCGCCGTCGTCGGCATGCAGATGTCTTCGCCTCGCGCCGCGGGCGGGATCAAGCGCAGGTTGGGCAGATCCGCCTGGATCCAACACATCTGCTAGCTAGCTTCGTTGCATCATCTTATCTTGCATGTACATATATAAATACATACATACAGGGTGTGTGTTTGCTAGCTATAGCTCGTGATGATTTTAGGGAAGGTTCTGCGATCTCTTTTTTTCTGTTCCTTTTGCTCCTTCTCCTTTTGTGCTCTGCAGTCTGCACTGCACATCCATCCATGGAAAAAATAAGAATTGACAGGGAGGATTCCAAGGATTCCTCGGGCTGTGCCAGGAATTGGCAAGGTCGTAAGTGTTGCCTACAGCTCGAAATTTTAGGCAAGAGAGTCATCATGAACACATGGTGTGATCGGTGGGGATATTTCTGAATCGGCAAACGATGCCTACTCATAGGGTTATGTGCATCTAGACCTAGCTGGTTTTCTGCCCCGGAAAGGCCGGCTTTTGAGTCTCCAAGGCTGATTTGCGAAACCCTAGTAATAATAAGCTTCAATTAGTTAAAAAAAATTCAATAACTTTGGCTCAAGAGCTTATGCGTGCATTTGTAGTTCTGTTATCACGTGATTACTGCAGTTCATCAAATATTAACGCTTGCAGAAAATTCATCTCTGCGCAGGAAGAACCAAGCAAGGAAGGTGGTATGCATCCCGGCGCCGACAGCAGCAGGGGGAAGACCAACTGGAGAGGTGGTTCCTTCTGATCTCTGGGCCTGGAGGAAGTACGGCCAGAAGCCTATCAAGGGTTCTCCTTATCCAAGGTATGTGTTAATTTGGCACATCCACTAATTAGCTGGGATTATGTTTCAAGAGAAATGGTTAATGTGGCTCGGATCTATTAAGCTTATTAAGCTGAGCAATCTGCTGGTGACAAATTGGCGGTGAAGCTAGCTTTTACGAACGGCTATATATAAGAGAGTAAACAATCTTCTGGTGACAATCTTCTCTATATATGGTCCATAACTATAGAATTCTCAGCTCCACGATTCTTAATTTGTGTCTGCATGATCGATGCAGTTTGAATTAATTAGCCGAAAGATAATTTAATGGTTACCTAGCTAGCTAGGTAGCAAGACGTATGGGGATGCTTCTGATTCTCATGTGTCCAATATAATTACTAGTTTTTTATCACTCTATGATACATTTTGGCATTTTTTGGTGTGCGCAGCGTTGTCCTAATTGCAGATACGGTTACCATACCAGCAACAGATAACTGTTATGTACAAATATTCCTGGGCTTAATGTATGATCCATGTTCCCAGGCATATATACACAGTATCAATATAATTGTTCATATTTTTTCCAGATTTTAATTCGATTCTATGCCGAGTGATTACACCCAGCTGGATTGATTTTTAAGATCCTCTTTGTACAGTTTTTATATACATGTGATATGTCAGATTATCTTCCCTAGATTAAAGTGGAAACAATGTAAAACTATGGTTTTTATTAGCAAATAAAGCACATATATTTAAAACTGAACCCAACTTATCTTTTTATATATCGGCATATATATGAAGTGCGATTTACCTTACATACGCTGGTTGCAATATATGAAAAGGGTGCATGCTTGCTGACTTTAATAATGTTCTTGTCCATGAAATGCACGGTATCCCAGAGGGTACTACAGATGCAGCAGCTCAAAAGGATGCTCAGCACGGAAGCAAGTGGAGCGCAGTCGGAATGACCCCAACATGCTTGTCATCACCTATACCTCTGAGCACAACCATCCATGGCCGACTCAGCGCAACGCCCTGGCCGGGTCAACTCGGAATCACCACGGCAAGAACAGCGGCGGGAGCTCAGGTTCCAAGGGCTCACAGAACGAGAAGCAACAGCAATCGAACAACGTCAAGGAAGAGCCCAAGGATCCAGCGGCCACGACGACAACCACTAGCACGACCACTACCACAACTGCTAGTACTTCTCCAGCAGCGGTTGTGAAAGAGGAGACGCTGGCAGCTGGATCATCAGAGGCACTGGGGCAAGTCATGAATGCAGAAGCAGTAGACCACAACATTGAACTCATGGACCAGGTGTTCAGTGAGAGCTACAAGCCGATGATACCGGAGGCCGGCCACTCTGACGATTTCTTCTCCGACCTCGCGGAGCTGGAGTCAGATCCCATGAGCCTAATCTTCTCCAAAGAGTACATGGAAGCGAAACCAAGCGGTGGTGATCGTGGCCACCATCAGGAGAAAGCAATGTCCAAGGACTTGGATCCCTTGTTTGACATGCTAGATTGGTCTACTAATTCCTCGTCAGCAGGGAGCTCATTCGAGCAAGGAAAGAGAGGTTAATCCATTGGCGTATGTGCACACAATACATTTGATCAGCAGCTAATAATAACCAGAAATTAAGATTACCACAAGGTCAGCAAGGAAATTAAGATGAGAGAGTTTTCCTTTTTTTCGCTTTCTTTTCCTCTTTGGTTCTTCTTTTCTACTTATTATCATTGTGTGATGAGAGAGATTGGAATTTTTTGTTCTTAGATATGAACCTTATTTTTTAAGGTTTGTGTCAGGTTGCTTGGTGTACTTATATTGCATGCCCCCCCCCCCCCGTTATGAGGATTCTTCTACCTCTCGAGACTCCAGTGCGTGCACTCTCCATTATTGCCATGGCATGGAGAGTTTATGAACGTTGTCTAACATTCTATGTGCTTGAAGAAGAGGACATAAAAAATGGAGGGCCGGGGCAGGGGTGATGTGAATGTGATAGATGGAGGAATAGAAGAAAGAGAGACCCACATCCTTGAAGGTGATGTGACAGAAAGCAGGGCAGGGCGCCGTTGCAACGGAAGATGTTGTTATACAAGGCCTCTTGCTTTTTCAGCTTTTTTGCATGCAACTGGAGCTGGGGCCTGGCCGGGCGCCTATATTTGGATTCTCTTCTGAACGGTACATATTAATATTTTTGTCTGTGCGCTAAGGAAAATGCACGGACCCTTCTTTATACCTGCGGCTGCCCCTGATCTACTAAAGACCAGCCACTGCTCCAAGGCAGGAGTATTACTCAGGTCCCCTGTGCATTAGTACATGTGATATATACAGCGCGTCGATCTGTTCAGCATCTATCTCTGTACGTGCCCTAGCTAGAGCTAGCTCTCTGCAGTTGTGCCGGCCGGACTGACAGGTAAGGTAACGGCGTCTGTACTGTACATGTATATAAGTAGGGAAGTGAGTACAAGGTGTGTGTGCCGCGTCGCACGTACGTATCCAGCTTTCAATCTGGCCCACGGGACTTACACCATTTCCCATCACCCGTCGTCAATATATATATATATACTGGCCTGTGTGTACAGCAAGTATGCAGGGACGGTCGTCTGCATACGTATCTTTGTGTCGCAGCGCAGCGCTGATGCATGTACACGTATGCGTGCACAATGATGCGGTCAATAAGGAGCAATGCATGCATGCGTGTGAGCGGTGCATGAGTGCCTCTGTTGTAGCAGCATTGGCCACGTGCACGTGTCTTACGGCCGCCAGCCAAAGATCGATGCATCGTATCAACACAGTGCACAACTGTAAGTTTGTCAGTCGTGTAGTCCTCTTCAGTCTATGCACCATGATTATGTTTGTTTACACACATATGTACGTACGTGCATCCATCAACGAACACACAACACTACTCTGCCGGCCGCGCCTAAAAGTACAACGCACTTCCCGGCCGGACAATGCATATTTTTTTCTTCCATACATGAAAAAAAGACACAATATATGTGTGTTGTCGCTGATTTTTCAATAAGACAGGTCGAGGAGCGAATGAATCCCAGATTCCCAGTTGATCGAGCTGGACTTTTCTTTTCTTTTTTTTGCTGCTGCTGATTATTGGCAGACACAATATATAAGTACGGAGTACTAATATATAAAAGCCGCCGGCTATCAGTTGGGCATTATTATGTTAAGCAACCGTCATCTCCTCACTGGTGCAAGGCTGCCGCCTCGCGCACGCGCGCCACACCACTCGCGCCTGCATGCCTCCAGCTGCAGAGATCGAGGTCGTCGTCGGTGGCGCTCGGCCGCTCAGCGACTTCGTTCGTGCGTCGCCCGCGCCCGCGCGGCTGCCCGGCTTGCCGCGTGAGCGATCGCTGATTGATCGGGCTGGCAAGTCTCCGCACGCAAACCGATCACGTACGCATCGCAAGATGATGCAGGCAACCCTGCCGGACGGTGCGTATATGTGGCCGCCGTACGCGGAGCTCCTGTGCGATCCGCACAGCGGCCACGACGACTGGAGATTGGGTCGTGATGCGCCCAATAATTAGGCATTCAAGCGGCTGGGGCATACCTGTCCGCCCGGGCGTCCGTCGTTCGATGGCCCTGGCCGGCACGCACTGTACATAGGAGAGAGGGATCGAGCCATGGTGGGCGACGACGACGGACCGAGGGGTGGTCACCGCGGTCACGCGCGCGCGCGCGTGCGTGTCACTGTTTCACTTTTTGCCTATTGGGAGCTACCGCCAGGCAGGCAGTCAGGCAGGCCCTGCTCATCGACCGGCCGGCGCCGGAATTGATGTGCGCGCCGGCGCCCCCGGCAAATTTGATGTTCGAGTCGCATGCAGGCATGTCGCAGATGCAGAGTTTGCAGTGTGTCTCTCGCTGCTAGGCCCGTTAGTTGAACTACAACCCAACTTTTGATAGTTCGTAATAAGTCTGGGCGCAATACATGGGTACTAAATGTAGACGAAAAAAATATTGCACGTAGCCGAGAAATGTGCGACACTTGTTGAGTCCAAAGTGGGCATTTTTGTAAAAACAAAGTTACATAGTCAAAAGCCAACTTTTTGGACTAAACGGGGCCTAAGCCCTGTGACGTGTTTAACGCAGGTGCTGTGCCGTGGGATCCCGCCGCAGGGGGCGTGGCAGAGGCATTTCCCGGGACATCCTTTTACGGTCAGTGAGCACAATTACCTTGTCCTAAATGAAATGAAGAAAAAAAAAAAAAGAGGTGAGCACAATTACCTTTTTTTTAGCAGAAGGTGAGCACAATTACCTGCCGCGGCACAATTACCGTGCTGGCCGCCCTGGCCCAATAAAAGCGAGCAGGGCTACTGATTCCTTTGCCTCCGGCCCAAACGAATGAATTTGGTGTTAGACCAAAGGGGTGGGGACTGGGGACCCAGCCAGCCTTGTTTTGTTGGGCCCCTCCGAAAGCCCAGCGCAGCTGGAATCGGATTCCCCAATCTGGTGGAGGCCCTCTCGCCTCTGCTGACTGCTGTTACTGCGGTCCTGCTCCTGTTGTTTTACTTGCGCCTGCATCTCACACCCTCATCAAGTCATCAGTGCCTAGGAGGGGTGCTATTTTTGAGAGGTAATGTAGCCGCGGCCACTTCCAACTGTTCCTCAAATCTTGCCCCGATGCCATCTGCCCACGCTTACCTGCCTGTCATCGCTGCGTCTGCGTGGCGCTCGGACCTCACCTAAACTCCAGTATTCCACTTAAGCAGCTCGCTGTTACACTGTAAGACACTGGCTGACGTGCCCATAGCCAAGTAATCCTCACGACGTCACGGGCACAGCTGGACCATCAGCTTCAGCTTCAGTCCTTCAGAGGAGCGCTCTTGGAGCCTTGGAGCGGACCGTCGGAATCGGATACACCGTTGCGGTTGTTCACCTGTACCTGTTTCGCCCTCAGATAAAGGCTCAAACCCAAAACAGCAAAGGGTTGCCAATTGCCATTGTGACCTCAGCACTACTCCGTCTATTATTCTTGGCTTTTTCATTATTTTTTCTTTATTAATCTACTCATTTTACTCTTGTGTACTATTGACAAGTCTGTTTGAAACAAGTTATATACAAAACTTGTGCTAAAGATGTTGTATATTTTTTCAAAAGATATGGAAAAACAAAAATTTATTCATAGAATTTGTAACGTAAAAGTTGTGCTAGAGCATGTATATCGAGGAATTATTATGACAAAATTACCAACTACTGTAATACTATGAACAAAAGTTAGGTTGAAAACGTCACATGTTTGTGTTGAGCAACTTGTTGCTCATGATCGTAACACTGAGTAAATTATGAGAGCATCTCCAAGAGTTCCCTAAATCCTCTCCTAATCTTTGGTATTTAGAAAGATTACAAAAAAAACCATCTCCAACAACTCCTAATATTTCTTCCTAAAATTTACGCACTTGGGAAATCTTCTCTCGTTCCGCGTAACTTTAAGCGGACGCGACCTCGCGCGGATACGGCTTCCCGTGTGGCGTCCTTTTTCCAGCGATGTCTTTTGCTGCGAGTCTCTCCTTCCCGCCGCCGCCGCCGCCGCGGAGCCTCGTGAAGTACACGAACGTCTTGCACTCTTGTGCACGTCGCGGAGGGTCATGAGGTACACCACCGCCTTCCGCTCGCCTCCCGGAGGCCACAGGGGCGACAACTTGGCGTCGCGGCCCTTGATTCGCGTCCATTTGATCTTCTCTTGGAATGCGATGATGCGGGCACGAACAAGGCCGGAAAGCTCCGGAATGTTGCCGATGGCATGTCACATGCATCCGCAACCTCCCGCAGCTGCTGCCTGGATGTCTCGTTTTTGGCGGTGTGGTTGTTGTAGCTCTTCATCTACTCCACCGACAACGTCGCGTGCCTGCACGAGCCCGAGTGACGGGCGCTGCCGAGAATAGATACGGTCCTCAGCCGCAGCCGCTGGCGGTCGAAGGAGGGCAGCGGGAAGCTCCGGCGTGATACGAAACTATATTCAAGTACCATTTGCTCCTGTGTATATGTGTATATTCAAGTAATGCTCTTGGCCGGCTACACGCCCTGTTTGCATGGCACTGTTTGCTGGCGCAAGGTGAAGCTGTTGCTTTCTTGGTGCCAGTCTCTGCTTGCCTAGGCGGCAGCAATCTAGCTGGGGTGGCCCGGTGGCGGCGGCAGCGGTAGGGAGGTTGCGGCGTGAGAAAGGGTTCGCCCCACCCCTTGCAATCCCGCGACAAAAAAAGTCGGGAAAATTTGATGTGGAACTCAAATTCAATTTTTTAGAAGTCATTTATTAGAAACTATTGGAGATGCCCTTTGTCGGGTTCATAAACCCGGGGTCCCTCATGGATCGGCTTCCCAATAAAGGCTCGGCCCTAGCAGACGATGTTGCGAATGACGCGCAACTTATGGCCCGGCCCAAATACCTAAAAGACAGACCAGAATGGCGATCCAGGTCTCCAACCGGAAGGCCTGGCCGAGGAGGAACGGCGCCCTGCTTCTGACTCTGGCCCGCCTCTCCGACTAGAAGACCTCGATCCAACTCCGGCCCGCCTCCAGACGACCTCTCCGACCGGAAGGCCTGGCCAAAACACCACTTCCGACTCTGACCCGCTTCTCCGACCGGGAATGCGCCGAACCCCTGCTTACAGCTCCTCTCTGACTGACGCAATCAGAGCCGACTGGGACCAACTGACCGGGGACGCCCGCTCAGGTAAGGACCAGGAAATGGACGAAGAAACTAAGGCAAGATACTCAAGTCAACCGCAATATCAAGGATCATACCCTATACACCTGTCGGACAGTACCCTGCGACCTTCCTGGCATGACAGAACCCAAGCAGTGTTGTAGGCGCCGACATTTCCCCTACAGTGTTGTGGGCGCCATCAACTCCCATACCAGACAAACACGGTAAGGCTCCCCCACGTGCCTCTGAGGCATCAATAGTGTTGTGGGCGCCGGTATTTACCATATTAGGCGAACATGATAAAACCTCTTGCATGCCTCTGGGTATCAACAGTATGGCAGGCACCGACGTCTGCCATACCTGAAGAAGACGACACGATCTCCCACATGCATCTGACATTAACAGTGTTATGGGCACCTACAATCATCCTGTACCCGATAGCGTGGGCAACAAGACTCAGCATACATACACTCTCTCCCTCTCACTTGTAAGGCCATCTCCTTCGTCTATAAAAGGGGATGCGCTCTCTCCCAAAGAGATAGATCGATCAGTTCACTAGTACACAACAACAGAACCACCAGGTTCAAACCATAAGCACACGCTCGAACACTTAGCACATAGCGGAGCTCCTGTCACTCTCAACCCCTCTGACCAGAGTCTGACCGGACCTCTTGAACCCCCCATCTTTCTCCTTCTCGTTTGTAACCCCACTGCAAACTTCGAGCATCTGGGCTCAGGAATAAAGTCACCGACCGACTCAAATTGGACGTAGGGCATGTTGCCTAAACCAGTATAAACCTTGTGTCATTGAGTGCTAGACCACATTTGATCACAACATACGATAAAACTACAAATATTTACGTGTTGGTCACTTTCTACACTGATAGTTGGCGCCGTCCGTGGGGAGGATGATGTACGTTCACACTTTTTAGTCATCGGATGGCCCACTTTTCCGCCACCTTCGCCATGGCGGGCTCAAGCGATATGACTCGCTTCAGCTCACTAGAGTTTTCCGCACTCCCACCTATTGGGATGCGGATTCCACCAGTTCTTGAGCCGTCCTAGGCCTTCCTCTTCGAAAGCCTAGACTTCGCCGCCGACCGGCTCGACGTACTACACCTCCGTGAGGAGGCAACCATTCCGGTGCCCGTCGGAGGGGCGCCCTCTATCGGCTCTAGGACACCCAACGACTTCGACGACAAGGCACCTGCGCTTCATTCCGAGCAAACGCTCTGCTCAAACCCCGCTGTGAGTAATGTACATACTATTATTTACTCACTACTTGCTATCTTCCGCTGATTATCCAGAGGGACCCCAGTTGTCCCTACCATGACCGCCTTGCGACCGGTTCTCCTATGGCCTCACGTCCCCTAAGGATGTGTATGCCTAGGGGGCTCCGAAGGATGCCTAGCGCCTCCCCCTCTCATGTACGAATTTGTAGGGATGGCGAGCTATGCTCCCACCTGTTTCCTCGACCTCATGGATGACTGATGTTGAGAGTGACAGCTCCAGCATCGGAGACGTGGCACCTAGCCACCATCTGTCCCGGGAGTGCAGCTATGACGGACACTCCAAAACAGCTGCCGGTGGTAGTAGAGTCCTTGCAGACTCACACCCCTATGGACCCTAGTGTGGGGACCCTTACGCTCACATGAGAGCACGGCGTGGAGCTATGACAATGGCAGAAGAACCAGCTACCACCTGTGCCGGCGTGCTCGGTGCACCACACTGTGCCCCGTGCAGCATAAACCGGCAAGCGGCGCCCGGGGTCAGCTCCTGCTAGGTCCAGCGCAACATCATGGATGCGGGGGGGATGATCTCCCATAGTTCGCTTGGGCTAACCAGAACATCGCCGCTGCGGCAATGCTTCTGCGCAGGCCTTCCTGAGCCGAACTGACCCAAAGGAATAGGCGATCCACCGGAACCTCCGGGCACTGGTGGAAACCACCGCCGTTCAATAGGCCTAGAGCTCCGCATCACGACACTGACTCATGGCCTCTCTCCCCACCAGGGGAGTAGGGACGCACCAGATGAATTCGCTCCACCTGCTCACCGCTATAGCCGCCGAACGCGGCACAGGAGGCCAGCATCTTCTCCTCGGCTTGACCTGGCGCCCGCTCCGCACCTACCGCCTATATGTGAGCGGCTCAGGCCGAACCAAGACGCTCACAGCATCATCAGCAATCGGCGTTGGTCCTGGCATGATGATGGTGTCCATCGAGCGATTATGATGGCAGGCGAAAACACACCGTAGTCATCGGATGGCCCTGGACCACGGGCCTTTGCCCGACGCATCTAGAGAGCGCCGCTCCCACAATGCTTCAATGGAGGATGAGGCAAAGGCAAGGCCAAGCATGAGGATCAGGACAAGGGCCCCTTCACGCAGAGGGGCAAAAAGAACAAAAAAATCATCGTCGACCGACCAACTCCGCGTTGGTCGCCATGGCTGATCACACAGACAAGCAACCCCAGTAGGGCCTTCCAGACCACTTCAATGAGCTCATGGAGAGCCCATGCACCAACTACGCCTAACCCATTCAAACACCTCTACAAGGACTGCGAGCTCCTCAAGTGCCTTCTGCGATAGGCCAGGCGAGCCAAAAGAAGAAAAAGACAAAGAAGCAGTGGCCAAGAAAGGGGGTGTAGCGGGCAAGGATCCGGATGACTGAAGGTCCCTATACGACGACCGAGGTGATTCGACCGGATGCCTATCGACTGAAGGACGACAACAACA
Organism: Miscanthus floridulus; assembly: GCF_019320115.1. Lineage (NCBI taxonomy): Eukaryota > Viridiplantae > Streptophyta > Magnoliopsida > Poales > Poaceae > Miscanthus > Miscanthus floridulus. Next base: position 15,382 of record NW_027096632.1, on the reverse strand, counting down.
ACTGTTCTCACCAACACTTGGAACAGCGAACAGCTACGTCGTTTCTTCCCCTAAAATTCAGTCTTATCATTTTTTACTTAACGTTTGCTCCTATAGAGCGCCCTGACCTAAACACTTTCGGTCCAGGTCAGCTCGGGGGCTCTATGGGGGTGCAATGCCACCCCTCTTTTTACTATCATATGATAAAATACATTTTCCCCCGAACGAAAGGGTAGTCTATTCCTTTAATTACCTTACGTAACTTTGCTTTAAATATTCCGACCTGATCGCACCCCGCCTCTACCTACGGTTACAAGCGGCTGAGCCTCGCGGGCCACGCCTAGGCTCTTAAGGTTGCAGCCTACAGTGCGAACGGGCATGTGCGAAAAAGAAGAGAATAAAAAACAAAGTTATGCTAAGGTAAAAATAAGGAACGGATGGGACAAGCTTCCCAAAACGAAATAGTTCCATCCCAAAAACAAAGTTACTGTATTCATGAATACACAAAAACACTTTACACAGGGGGCTCCCCCATGACATTATCTTCTACATTTGCTAAAGTATTTCTACTCTAAAACTTCTACTATGGCTCCACGACTGGCATCGACAACCGGCTCGACCGGCGTGGGAAGGAGCTGCTCATCCTCTGACTAGGGCAACATTTGGCTCGGTTGGAGGTGGGTCGATGTCCACTTTTGACCCTAGGCTCCACGCCATCTGTAGGCTAGGCAACGTCCTCTAGACGCACGCTTTTGGCCATGTCCAGCTTAGCGAGCATCCATCACCCACTGCGCGGAGACTTGCTCAGCCAACAACTTTGCGTGTGGCAGCAAGCTCTCCCCGAGCGACTAGATGTCCTCCATGCTATAGCCGTCAGCATACCCACTACAGATGGTGGTGAAGTCCAGGTCTGGGTGGTACGTCATCACCGAAGTCAACACCCCGATGCTCCGTAGAACAACCTGTTGGTGATGAGGGCCCGGACCTCATCCAGAACCTCTGCTAGTCAGATAGCGAGCGCGCTGGTACTTGGTGCTGACCTAAAGACCTCAGAGACGACGAGCTGGGCAACATTGCGTATCTGGTCAAGTTTCCCCTCGAGAGCACGTCGCTCTTCAAGGGACTTGGTCAGCACCTCCGCATTTCGGCCAATCATCGCTTTGGCCGTCTCTAGGTCCTGCCCCAATGACTCCACCTTTCCACCCAGCTCTGGAAAAAGGACGACAAGCTTAGTATCAAGCTAAAGGAAGAAACCAACATGCCGAAAAACAGAAAAGGTACGTACCGAAGCGAGTGTTCTTGAGGATGGAGAGTCTCTCCTCTTATCGAGTCACCTACTCGTGCAGTCGGGCGTTCATCTCCTCCATCCCCATCACCTAGCCCCAAAGCACGAGCACTTCCTGGTCAGCCTCCGACCGAGCCTTTTGCTTCGACTCTAGGGCCTTTCGCTCTGTATCTAGGGTCTCTAGGGCTCTTTGGAGTGCCACCTCGGTGTCCGCCAGGGACTTCTACAGCGCCACCTCGGTCTCCGCCTAGCGGGCCTTCGCTGCCTCAAGGCCCCGCTTGGTGGCAGTCGCCCGTTCCACTACGAGCACTTCTATCGTCAGTGCCTCGGTCGCCTCCACCGCCCGGTCCTAGGACTCACGGTGGGCAGACTCCAGTTGGCGCTCAAACTTGGCCATCCGGGCATGCTCCATCCAGAGGAAATGGGGACTTGCGGCATGACATCTCCTACAGACCCTACAAAAAAGAGAAGCAAGCATGCTGAGGCAACCGACTGAAAGACCAAGGGGTCAGGAACAAGTGTGGGAAACTCACCGCCAGTGGCGTGGCGTAGGTCGACCTTGACCAACCATTGGACAGGACTCAACCCGCTCTTGGGCCTCCTCAAGCTTCACCAATAGCTGAGCGAGATTGGACTCCATGGCGAGTCCTCTCCCCCAAGAATGTCCCAGAGCCGACACTCCTATGAATCCCAAAGGATGAACCAAACCTTTGTTGGGTCCTCAGGATAGGGCCACACTAGGTCAGTATCCTCCAGCCCGCTAGAGGGTCCACCCTTTGACTGGACCACCGTTAGCTCCTACGACGGCGCCGATAGCTCCACTACGTCACCTACTTCATCATCGAAGGGGATCTCCACCACCTCGGTTTCATGGGCCACCGACAGGCGTTTTGGCTCTGTCCTAGCCGCATCTTCCCCCGACACCTCTAGTGCCGATCGAGAAGGTGAGCCGCGTAGCCCTCCGCCCGACAAGGCAGGGAGCCCGATCTCTCTCTCCTCTTCTATCGTAGCTAGTGGAGGAGGGGCCACAAGGGACACCTCTGACGTGGCCTCCGCCATCACCACTGGGGTCGCCACTGCTACCGTCATACGAGCGACCGACCCGGGGGGCACCACCCCTGGAAGGGAAGGACTCGCCGCCACCACCCTGCTCTCCCCGCCGCTCGCCACGGCGCACTGCAAGGTGGGCCTCCAATCCTCCCGTATGGGAGTTGGGGCGATGCTCAGCCCCGTTAACATCTGGCCACTGTAAAAAAAGTATAGGTCAGTCACACTCCAAAAAACTCAACAAGCAAGATCGAAAAAAGAAAGGCATACCGAGATGGGGTACGACTCTAAAACCCCGAACCCGACGTCAACGAGCTAGTAGGGCTGAGGACCGCTCTCGGGCCGTGACCCACGCCCCCTCACTTCAATCGGGGGTGGAGTCCACCCAACCTGGCTCCTGCCCAGCCCACAAATCACCACGATCTTCGGCTTGGGGCACACCGACTGGAGTAGCTTGCAGGACATCCTCCTGCTGTGAGTCGCGCGCTGGCGCCAGCCCCGACAATGCAGTGGGCGCAAGACCGCTCCTCTGACTGCCTAGCCTATCCTGTCGCACCCACAACAGATGGGGATGTGGCCGGCGACACCTCAGAAGGGCGTGATGACCGTGTCTGCTTTGCCTCCCATTCACCGATGGCATCCGCGCTGGCAGCATGCTTCCTCAGCGTAGGAACATTGCCGTGCCTCTCTACCTCCTGCTCGCCGCCAGCGTGTGCGACCAGCAGGATTGCAATGCTCCACCGAGGTCACAACTGACCTCCCGGCTTTCCTCCTCCTCGGAGAAGATCATATCATCGCCCACCTCTGTGGGGTCCTCCGACTCGAGCTCTGACTCGACGTTGCTCCTATTTTCCCCAGCCCGCACATGTCGGGTTATCTCCTTCTCCTTCTCATGCTTCCATCGAGCCTCCTCGGTTTTCTTCTTCTTCTTGGCATCCGCCGCCTCCTTCTGGGCGGCCTACAAGGCCGTGCCCTCTGGCCCCTTCAAAAGGTGCGGCTAGGACTTGTAAACTCTAAGTCCCTATGAAACAGGTGACTCAATCAAAAAACAAGAAAACAAAGGGAAAAAGAACATGGAGTAAAGAGAGGGGAGCAAACTAGTTTGGACACCATCGAGGAGTTGAGAGGTCTGGGCTTTCCATCGAGGTTCTCTTTAGGCCTCAGCTACAGCACCCAGTCGAGGCGACTCCCGAGCTCATCGTTCGATAGCTCCTCTAGTGACACGCGATCAGGGTCTATCAGGGCCGTTGTACTTCCACATCGATCGCGTCCTCTTGGCTAGCGGAGCGACCCGACAGCGGAAAAGGGTGTGGAACACCCGCACCCCATCAAGGCCACGCCTGCATGAGCTTCTAGAGCTCCACCTCGATAATCTCCACCTTCTTCTTCTATCGACTAGCGGGGCCCCACGACCAGCTCTCTAGCTTCCCCCTCCTCCTACCGGTGAAAGGGAGGGAACGGCGCCTCCACCGGGTTCCTGATGTAGAACCTTTCCCTATGCCACCCCCGGTTGGAGTCGTAGGGGATATACATGGGGTACGAGCCCTCCGCACTCAGTTTCTTCTGTAGCGCAAAACCCCCCATCGGTGCGATCATGAGCGACTTCCCCTCCAATAAAGCTCGCCTAGAGGACATTCCACCGGAAAAACTCCACGTGCGGCTCCATCCCAAGGAAGGCCTCGCACACAGGTGATGAATCCGGCGATATGTCAGCACCCTAGTCAGGATTGAGGTGCTACAGCTCTAGGCGCCACTCATTGAGGAGCCCGCGTAGGAACTAGTGCGCGGGGTATCCTAACCCACGCTCATGGAAGGTGAGGAAGGAAACAACCTCGCCGGCCTGAGGTTACGGGAAATCCTCCCGCCCAGGAGCCCTCTAGTGCGCCACCTCCTTCGGCAGTAGAAACCCCTTCTCGACGAAGGCCTCCAGCACTGACTCCCTCACAACAGGATGACCTCTAGCCCGACATTTCACTCCAGGTTCGTGAATGAATTTGTGAGTTTTCTCCTCTTCCTCGCTCTCCCCTTTTTCTCTCCTAGGAACCGCTATGGCACTCATACGCTCTTGGCGAGAAGGAAGAAAGAGAGGAGACGGCAGATGAGGAATAGGTGAAGGAATGGGGCGAAAGCCCTCTCCCTTCTCCTACCTAAAGAAAGGGGCAAAACAGTTGTGAAAGGTGCGGCGATCGGGGAAAGGCGAAACGACGGGGTTGAAAAACCCTCTCCCTTCCCCCATTCAATGCGGATGGGATACGATGGGATGCACCCTGATTGATGGGATGCACCCTGCCTAATGGAACGACGCCTTGGTCAAACAGGACATGGCCTGGGTATGGCCCACCACTACCACATGCCGGGCACGAGAAACAAGGCGCCACTGTGCGTGGGTGGCCCACCGCCTTCCTAGGCGGGATTTGGAAAGACCCAAACAATGGGATCTTCGCCAGGAGAGACCAACGGGCTTCCTGAGTCTAATCGAATGGCTCAGGCGAACGTTGAGAGATATGTAAGGAGCAACGGGACACCCCATGTGGTCCATGCCGACTTTGTCACAAACGACGAGCATGGATCCCGGTCGGACATTACCGATTGGAGCTCCTCAAACCCCGTCACTTGAGTCATCATGGTAACATTACCGACCCCACTCTTTCTTTATAATCATTCATACATCCATACACGCATTCATTTATTCCATACACCCACGCCCCAAGACGATTTTGCCTGAATCGCACGGGGGCTCGAGGGCTAAAGCATTGCATATGCAGTCAAATGCATCACAACGCTCCGTGTTGTATCACAAAGTGGCAGTTGCCTCATTCAACATGAGCAACGACTGACCAGGGTTTGAAGACCGGCCCACGAAGGGCTCGAGGCCGCCTCACGTCAAATAGAGCTAGGGGAGAAAATGTGGATGAGCCCCGAGCGGCCCTCGCCAAGTCTGCCCCGAAGCAGACAGGGTCATCTCAACCTTCTCGTTCGATCCTAAACCTCACCAAACCCACAGAATCTCTATCGAGTGGAGGTCAGCGGGCCACCCGGGTCGGTCTTTGGAATGACCTAGGCCTCTACCAAGTTGCAGGTTAAGGAGTAGTGGAGTGCCACATGAGGGCTATGCTGACCCCGTCACGAACGATGGACCTGAACTTCACTTGATCATACCCGTTAGTGAGCTCACCGAGCGCGTCACTTGAGCCCGAGCCATCGAGGCAAGCAACGTTAGCTCAGCCCCTCCGGTTGTGAGAAACCAAGGACAGGGTAATACACAAAACTCAAACTGACCCCTACCAAGCCCAACGGGGCTCAGGGGCTCAAGACACCCAAAAATGCCTCGGCTGCGCCTGGACCCATGACTCCGACTCGCCCAAAATCCCTCAACGTGCACGACGCATAGATCCACGAGTCCGTCTAGGCGTGCCCGATGCCTGGATCCATGAGTTCGCCTCGACTGATCCCTCGGCTATGCCCGACACCAGGATCCGTGAGCTCTATCTTGCTCGATCCCTAAAACAACTGCCTCGGCTGTGCATGATGGGTCCATGAGTCCGCCTCGACCGATCCCTTGGCTACGCCCGATGCCAAGATCTGCAAGCTCCATCTCACCCGATCCCTAGAAACAACTGCCTCAGCTGCACACGACGGGTCCACAAATCCGCCTTGCCCGATCCCTTGGCTGCACTCGACGTCAGGATCCACGAGCTCCATCTCGCCTGATCCCTAAAAACCCGCCACGGCTGCGCATGACACCTAGGTTGACGACTCTGTCTTGACTAAAATGCACGCAAACACGTCCACTAACAAAAAACCCCTAGGCGATCCTACCCAAATTGTCCGGGGGCTACACCAGCACGGACGAAATGAAACTTCCCCTGCTGGCAACACGAAAAAAACCCCCAGACGATTCTGCCCGTATCGCCCGGGGGCTCGGGGGCTATACCCGCGGGTGCGCTCGCACGCACCCGCCGTCAAGACAAAAATCCCTCGGATGATTCTACCCGAATCGCCCGGGGGCTCGGGTGCTCCTGTCGGGTTCATAAACCCAGGGTCCCTTATGGACCGACTTTCCAACAAAGGCTCGGCCCAGCAGACGACATTGCGAGTGACGCGTAACTCATGGGCCGACCCAAATACCTAAAAGATAGACCCGAAGGGCGATCCAGGTGTCCGACCGGAAGGCCTGGCCGAGGAGGAACAACGCCCGCTTCCGACTCTGGCCCGCCTCTTCGACCGGAAGGCCTCGATCCAACTTCGACCCGCCTCTGGATGGCCTCTCCGATCGGAAGGCCTGGCCAAAACACCACTTCCGACTCCAACCCGCTTCTCTGACAAGGAATGCGCCGAATCTCTGCTTACAGCTCCTCTCTGACTGGCGCAATCAGAGCCGACTGGGACAACCGACCGGGGACGCCCACTCTGTACGGACCAGGAAATGGACGGAGAAAGTAAGGCAGGGTACTCAAGTCAACCGCAATACCAAGGACTGTACCATGTACACCTGCGGGACAGTACCCTGCGACCTTCCTGGTATGACAGAACCCAAGCAGTGTTGTAGGCGTCAATATTTCCCCTACAGTGTTGTGGACGTCATCAACTCCCATACTAGACAAACACGATAAGGCTCCTCCCACGTGCCTCTGAGGCATCAACAGTGTTGTGGGCGCCGATATTTACCGTATTAGGTGAACATGATAAAACCCCTTGCATGCATCTAGGTATCAACAGTATGGCAGACACCGACGTCTACCATATCTGAAGAAGACGACGCGACCTCTCACATGTATCTGACATTAACAGTGTTATGGACGCCTACAATCATCCTGTACCCGATAGTGTGGGCAACAAGACTCAGCATACGTACACTCTCTCCCTCTCACTTGTAAGGCAACTCCCTTCGTCTATAAAAGGGGATACGCTCTCTCTCAAAGAGATAGATCGATCAGTTCACTAGTACACAACAACAGAACCATCAGGTTCAAACCACAAGCACACGCTCGAACACTTAGCACATAGGGGAGCTCTCGTCACTCTCGGCCCCTCTGACCAGAGTCCGACCGGACCTCTTGTACCCCTCATCTTTCTCCTTCTCGTTTGTAACCCCACTGCAAACTTCGAGCACATGGGCTCAGGAATAAAGTCACCGACCGACTCAAACTGGACGTAGGGCACGTTGCCTAAACCTGTATAAATCCTGTGTCATTGAGTGCTAGGCCACATCCGATCACAACGTACGATAAAACTACAAATATTTACGTGTTGGTCACTTTCTACACCGATATCCTTCTTTTTTCCTCCCAATACCTTTTTAGAAATTTGAAAACTACATATTTTTAGAAGGAAAAAAATAAGAAACTTTCGGAGATGCTCTAAGCTCTCTCTTTCCATTAAAAAAAGGTCACGCCGAAAAAGTTGTTAGGATAAATTTATCTATAAACTATTAAACTGTGTTAAATAATGTACCGAGAAAAACTTACAATAAGAAGTTTGGATGATAAATTTTACCCTGCAAAATATTATATACAAAAATTATCATGTACTAATATATAAACAGAAGTGTATGGAAATGAATGTTTCCAAAAAAAAAGTTCACGAGGCTAGTCATATTACTATTTGTTTGTTTCTAATTCCGTGCACGTTCGCTGGTTGGCAAGACCGCTCTTTCGGCCCGTCCCCCGAGAAAGAAATCGCATATGGACATGGACTCGCGGAGCCGCCGCGTTGGAGGCACGTCAGGTACGGAAAAAGAGAGAGTAATATGCATGGTAGGTCCTTGAGCTTGTTTTGGGTACTACTTAGGTCCATAAACTCTCAAATCGTACTTCTGGCACCCTAATATTGTTTAAGTATGCCACTTAGGTCCATAACTCATCGGAACAACGTTTTGGTCGACGTGCCGTGGACAGCGTGGCGCTGACTATGTCCAAGCGCACGTGAGCCGCGCGTGAGCCTGGTTTAGGGCGTGAGCCTGGTTTTCAACTGGCCGGTATGGCGGCGGCCATTGCCGGAGGCGAAACCTCGTCGGCGAACACAGAGAAGGGCCTACAGGCCATGATTCGTCTTGGTAAAATCACCGGATGAAAGATGAGATGAAAGCGAGCTCACCACGGGGCTTCTCGCGGCCGGAGACGGCTTCGAAGACGGCGTACGGCTCGGCGAGCGAACGACAACTCACGCCCTGTACTTTTCTCCTGTACATTTCAAAGACGGCGGACGGCGGATGGCTCGGCGAGCGTCCAAGCGCCATTATGGAGCGTGCTCGCACTGCTCTGTGCCTGTCTCGCTGCGCACTGTCGCTGTGTCGCTGGCTCGCTGCCACGTTGCTGCCCTGCCGTCCGCCGCGACTTTGCCGAGCTACGCCACGCGTGCGTTCACACCCGCCCGAGGCAGCGCCCTTCGTCCAACCGAGTCACGACGACCCATCAATGCCTGGCTCGCCTGCTCGCAAGTGGACGCCCTGCTCCGGCCATTATTGGCCTTAACCGAGCCGGAGTAGTCGACGCCGTCTCCACGAGTGTAGCTTAGAAAAACCGCACCTCTTCGCCTTTCAAATTCGCGCTGCCCCCAGCCTCCCGGTCCAATTCCTCGCCCCAGAGAGTATCCATGAAAGTTGCCTAGCCATCCAAACCACGTCAAGCCTCAGCCGTTCACTGTCCTCGGCCAATTTCGGAGTTTCCGAGCCGCCGGTCATCTCGCCGCCGAAACAGAGCATCCTTGGTGTGACAGAACCGCCCAATTTATACAAGATCAAGTACGGTTGTCCCCGCTAACACGTTGACACACCCATACTTTCACTCATATAAACCCGGTAGTCCGCCGAGTGTCCCGAAAGACCTCGGTAAATCAACATCACAACCAAGATCGCGTGATTAAGCAAATACACATCACATACATCGGGTTGCAGCGGAAATAATATTACAAAGGGGTTAACAAATAATAGTACAAGTTTGGGTTTCAAAACCGCTTAGTGAAAACAACATAGCTTTCAAATGATTACATTAATATAAGTTCCAAATATATTGCTAGCATAGTGACATCATCCGACAAAAGCATATAGATGAGAAGTAAGTATAGAATCACCGAGCCCACCGGTGGTTAGCCACCATCATCAACAGGTCGAGAACATCACCTGCAACAAGGTGGGATAAACCCTGAGTACTCGAATGTACTCAGCCAGACTTACCCGTCGTAAACCAGAAATACAGCGACACCAAGGATTATGCAAGGCTTTCTTTAGTGGGCTAGCTGACTTATTTGCGAAAAGCATAAGTTATCATGAAGAAACCATTTTAAGTACTTTGCATCATCTTTATTATGACCTATCCATCTAGGTAAGCACCTGTACTATAGCAATCACTTGATTAACCAATAACATCCAGTTACCAATTTAGATTTAGCATATCCCGTACCATCCAGATAACCATCATTGTTCCATAATAATTACTACGATGAAGTAACTCGAGTCAAGTGCTCACTATCCAGGAGCGATGGCGATTCGAATCGATTCCTAACCAGCTGGTGATTTATTCCTTACACAAACCTCACTCACCCGCTAAAGTGAGATATTGATCACCGAGTCAACTTTCCAGGTATCTCGAGTTTGCCAGGAACCACATGTACCCGGGGGCCGACCGACTGCACTTTGGTCTTATCATCCCGCCCCCGTGTCCTACCACACCTGCTCCGGCACAGTGCGCTGCGGGCAATCTACTCGGCCCGAAAAATCTCCCAGCTTCGCGGTCGGAAGGTACTTTATCCGGCCAGCTAAATGTAAGGCATGCGTTCAACATGACTCGAGGGCCAACAACGGTCGGTCCTTAATCGACACAGACGGAAACTAACAGCACCCCAGAACCCTGTCTGGTTGCCTCCAACTTTTCCGTCCGGTCTCCAATTATCCATCACACATGGTTACTTCCAGGATATCATTCTTTCCATGGCTAAATTCTTCCAGTAACCACCTATAATGTAGGTGATCGGATATCACCGATCGCTACTGGTCTAAGCAAGGCTAAGCAGTTATTCGATCCTGACCTAACAGGGTAAAAAGGTAATAAGGTAGGCAAGGATAGTAATAAATGCATCAACGGTTTCAATCAACTCCTACAACGTAATGCAACAATATATAACTCTTATATAGAAAGAATTGCTTTTATAAATTAGGAGACTCATTAATGCTCCGGGGCTTGCCTGGGATCCGACACAAGTCAGTTCAGTTAGCTTGCACCATCCTGGTGACATCTCCGGTTCTAGCACTTGCTTAGTCCTTCCATCTTCGGGACAGATCCATCAAACACCGTCTTCGGGTTTGGCTCCAACATCACGTTCTTCACGTGGTGCATCTAGCGTACCTAAATGAGATGCAAGATGCAAGTACATGAATATGAAGAATAGTACCATGAGACGCATCACAAATAGCAAGCAAGACAAGCATCGTTTACACTAAACACACTTAAGTACTTTGCGATGCTTAACTTAACATCACACAATCTATCATGCTAAGATAACAAAGAATATTATACATGGCACATAAGTCTCACAAGATCTCAGGTGTATTTAACTTAATTACCAAGGACGTGAACCACACTTAGCAACATGCAAAGCAAGTCAAGGTGAAGCAACAACTATCACCGGAATATGCCAATTTCTGGACTTGCAAACAGTAGCTTCATAAATCAATCATATCTAGAGTTTTATAAATCCAAATGATATGAAACAAGACATTCTGGAAAGCTTAGGAAATTATCTACATTTCATCTTTAATCATCTCAGCATGATTCTCAAGTTAACTAAGTCAAATATACCCATTTACAGAAACTGGTCTACAATTGACAGAAAGCAGCCATTTCTGAAACCCAACTTTAAACAGCTGTAACTCTTAAACTACTTGGCCAAATGACACCAAATTTTAATAGAAGCTAGATACATGAATTATCTACAACTTTTGTATAAACAAGTTTCACAACAAAGCACATTATCATGAAGAACTTTGCTAAGTTCCCAGATCTGTCCATAAACCACATCGGCAAGAAAATAATTATTAACTTATGTTGCAAATACATAATTGGGCAAAACCAACTTTACCAACATGTCACACATGACTAAAGAACACCAGAAAACCTAGTGTCCATGACCAAATAAATTCTTTTAATGCATTTCTTAATTTATTTTAGATAACAAGGTGACTTAATGAACATATACCAAAAGTGCACAATAACTTCTACAAAAATTACAGTGGCTCGCATATCCTCTCAATAGTCTACTGTACAAATTTCACTCCATTTGGATATGTATAGCAACCTCTACGAAAAAGACAAGTTGCTAAAGCAAGAATTCATGTGAGAGCAAGATAAACCAATAACTCACTCATACTTCATCCAATACTCATGAAATTTTTACCACACATCAACTATCACATGAGTAGCATGCCACAAAAATTTCACTTCATTTGGAGCCCTAGATCTACAGTTATGAAAAATAACAAATTCAATTAGCATTACAACCTTACTGCACAAATCTATTTTTATCGCAAAATATTTAAACTAAAACATGCCATATTATAGATCCACTGCATAGACAATTTCACAAGGATTCCAAAAAGTCCTCATTTACTATTTTACGAATTTTCTACGATTTACTATGAATTTCCAAAGTTCCTGCAAAATAATTACAAACCAGTCCTACGGCACTATTCACCTGAGTCTATGACATTGCAGTTACACCCCTCTCTTTAGTCGAATTGCCGCGCGAGGTCCTTCACGTGAATCACAACAGAGGAGGCCGTCGGAGCCGGTTCGGCCGGCCGGCGAGGACCTTCGGCCAGCCAGGGACGCGAGGGGGGGGGGCTGCCAGCTCGGCCGCGGCCACGCCCTGGCCACGCCCTGGCCCAGACTCGGCCGGCTGGGGCCTGCTGGAGTGCCGGCCGCGGCAGCAGACAACGCCGGCGGCGGCGGCGTGCTACGGCGGCCACGGTGACCGGCCAATTGGTGCAGGGGAAGCGGCACACGACTGAGAGGGTGGTGGCGCACGCGGGGAAGCTCGGAGGCAGCGAGGACTCGACGGCAGCAAGCTCAGCGGCGGCGCCCATGGTGGCCGCGCTCTGGCATTCGCGCGCAGGCTCTGGAGAGCGAGAGGGAGCGAGCAGGGAGTGAAGAGGAGGATGGAGAGGGCGTGCTGGTGCCCCTCCTCATCGGCAGCAGGGCGCAGGGCGTCCACGACGCGTGGAGCAGCGGCGGAGGCGCATGGCGGCCACGTACAGGGTGCGTGTCGTCCGTTGGGGCATTTTCGCGAACAGGTGGCGGGCGACGACGGGATCAGCGTGGGACACGATTTTGGGCTATTTCCAGGCCGAATTAGGACCTGGGCCGAATACGAAGATCGAAGCCCGCACGAAGCTCTACGTTTTTCATTAAGGGGGTTCAGCCATTAGCAAAACATATTAGAAGATAAATGTATCTCAAAACAGCAGTGTCAACACCTTGACGGTAGTCCCGGAAACTCGCTTTCGGTGGTCAAAACTTCTTCAAACTGAATCCAACTTTTTGTATGCTCTTCACCAAGGTGTAAACTCCAACTTTTGTTTTTGTACCAAATCAAGTTGCTTAACAAAATTTGGAGAACGCGAGACGTCAATGCCGATGTCAATGAATTTCAGACTTAGAATATTTCTAAGTGCTGAAATCAGCAGCAGGTTCCAACTTCGAGCCTCTGTTTGACTTATTTCCAAGTTGATCTAGCTCTGGGTCCAAAAACAAAGTTTGTTCTACATGATATGGACTACAACTTTCATTTAAGGTCCAACCTCAAAACTGGTATAGAACCTGCTGTTCTACTTTGACCAAAGTAGGATCACGATGAAGCTTAAATTATCCTTTTTGATCCATTGGAGCATTTTCTTGGCATTTGCCCAACATGAACCTTTCATGACTTTTGTTGTAGAGTTAATCTAGAGTCATTTTGGCAAGGTTGCAAGGTTTGGTTGACATCTCATGTTCTCATTCACTTAATAGTGAAATTCAAGCACTTAGTAAAATCATTCCAACAAGCATATAACTTATCATTTCATGTGACTTTTTGATTCCAAACTTCATGAAACTTTTCCATGGATCAATATAGATGGGTATTGATGCGAGACACATGAAGATATTCCAATCACACCACCCAAGCATGTATCTTGAAAAGGGGTCTATAGACGAGCAAAGGTGCAATATCCAAGTTTCGGTTGGGGCTCGTTTCTATAGGTTTGACCTTGACATCTTCATCATCACTTAATATACCCTGTTTTAGCTCAAACCCATTGCTTAACTGGTGGCAAACACCTGGGGTGTTACAGCCCTCCCCCCTTAAAGGAATCGCGTCCCGAGATTCGATGCGAAAGACTTTTAAGGGAAGGGAAACATGTCACCATTTTCCAACATCAGCCATAGCTTTAGGCTACCTAGCTTCAAGCATAAGAGAGGCTAATTTGGTCAAGGCACTTTCTAATACTTGTCCTTTGGAGTAAGTTTTGTCTGAAGAATTTCCTTCATTGGCCTTCATGAAGTATGGTTACTTTGGGAGGAATCCAAGATAGCAATGTCCTACGTACTTCGTCCTTGATGTATGAAGAGCGATACAAACATAGACTAAATACTTGCAGCATCTACTTCCCAAGTGGATATAGCACAGACCATATGGACTTTGCACTAGACCGCAGTCGGTTGACGGATATTCCTTGCAACGGTGCTATATTTGCTCCCAAGGTTTGAAAAGCAGTTCTCTATTAAAGTGGCTTGAGCACAACTTCTCGTAAAGGATGTGATCATAAATGGGTAAACGTCCTTTGAGGGTATGAGAAGCTAGTTAACCAATATCCAAACTGGTTGTAGCGGTGCCATCACTCAAATGTCAACTGATGGAAAGCTACATAATGTTCCATGTGCGCAGTGCTCTTTCTTTGATAACAATATTGTATGGTCTGAGTCTGATGAGTGAGTGGTAAACATAATAGCTGACTCTGTCGACTCAACGTTCTCGATGATCATTCCTTAGGGAGCCTTCGTATCCAAGTTGCAACAGTGATCTGGGTTGAATCTGATGCAACCTCTTGGGTAAAAACACATATAAGGTACCAAAGGCATATCAGCATTAGAGAACCATTGACGTAGAAGGATGTTAGTGAGGCTAGGAGGACAACACAAGTTGCAAGTAATCACAAAACTAGGGACTAGTTCACTACCAAGCAGGTTGAGCACAATTTGCCTTCGTGGTGTAGTTGCACAGCAAGTTAGGTTGACTTACATCGTAGCAAAACCAGCTTTCTTACTACATTTGTCGTCGAGGCTTCCATTCTAAGGCCAATCAATATCCCAAAAACCATAATCCAAAAATCTGCGGTTTGACATCTTTCCAATTGCTTTCGAATTGCAAGGGCAAAATTTTGACTTCTAGAACACCTTGACTGCTCACGCATTGCTGATCTAAGAGGGCAAAGGCAAGGCACATAGGGGTGCAATTAGTCTTCTCAAGGGTATGGAGGGTTGTCTAATCAGCAATATACTTACAAGTTGTAATTTCCTTGGCATGAATTACAAACACAACTGTCTAATGCAAATGATGATCACAGTCACAACGGAATTGCAGATTCTGTACCCTTTTGTTTTCTATTCATATCTCACAAACTACAGCTCCATTATGCATGAATTTTGGTAGGCATACAGATCCATGAGTCTTCTAAATACTCATCAAAATTCAACTCAAACGAACACCGTTTGACCATCCAAACAATTCATCTACCAAAACTGTTGTGTTCTAAAATGGCAGCAACCGAGCCGACAAGGTATCTCTCAAATCCGATGTTTTACTCAGCCAATACTCAAACCAACTTAAGACATTGTAGGGCCTTAAGCAAGGAATGAGATCACCAAGTTTGGGGTCAATCCAACTTCGTTTGAGTCACTAACCGCCGGCTTGAAGATAACCGGTTTAGTGCCACAAAATCTAGACATATTTCGTGTTCTCCCTTTTCTTTGCTTTCACACGTTGAGGTGTGTGTTTTGCACTCTCTAACCTTTCTCATAGCAGCAATAGCCTTTCTCTAGC